>NC_064865.1:57443288-57545788 GCF_024139225.1 Suncus etruscus
TATATGGGGGATAAAATATATACAGACTAAAAGACCCCACAGAAAATACATACTAAGTTTCCCCACAAAAGTGCCGCCTCTAGCTCAAATACCTGTTTGCACTAAAATCTCAGGAACTAAGACAAATTTAGTGGATCTCAATGCCTCGCCTTCTTCATTTCTGCCCTGAACTTCAATTTTTGTTCTTAAATCCTTAGAAGACTTGATAACCCTTTATGGGAGATACACACAAATGTCCCAGAGAATGTAACCGGAATACTTGGGGGGGGGGGGGGGGAGATCAGATCCATTTGTAGCTGGAACATAAGTACAAATTACATTATGTCTGTGCTCCAGTTTTTCTGTGCAAAGTTTTTCTTTGGATGAAGGTACCAAAATCATTTTGTCTTTGCCAAAATCTTTGTGCATCTGTCTGGGGCCTCTAAAGTGGTGTTTTTAAACGTGCGTGGAAATGGAAAATATCCCATGGGTTTTCCCCTCATCTTGAGATACTCAAAGTATGAATTTTCAAGCTCAGAAAAGAGAGCAACTTTCAATCAACCATCAAAATGATTTTAAGGCCAAGGTCGAAGAAATTGTCCTTCTTTTTGAGGATTGAACCCTTCATTCCTTAACATGGGGGGATGGAGAAAAAAAAACCAGTTTGATCTGCTTCCTTTCATTTGGTCAGGCACCCGTTCTCTGGGCTCTTTTAAAGATAAGACCCATTTTATCTCGTGTCCAACCCAGATGGTGGCTCAGAAAATCTTCCAGACAGCTGCCACATGTCATGAGATAAGTCATCAAAAGCCAATGAACTTGGGAAACTTGCCTCCACCCAGAACTCTCCAGTTTCTCATCCTTTCCTGGGTCAGGCCCTGGACATGTGAGCCTGGAGTAAAGTATATAGTTCCAGAATACAAATGTGAGGTCCTGAGTTAGGAGCTGGCATGGAGGTTGGGGGTGGGGGGGGATGTTAACAATCATTAGGGAGGGTCCATTGGAGGCTCCTGAACCCCCCCTTCCAGGCATCTTACACATGGAAGGGAACCAGGGGATCATTCCTTGGTGCAAGCCACCCCCCGAGAGGGAACTAGAGGGCAATGGAAAGAAAATTTCCAGCCCCCCTCTCAAAACAGTCTTTTTTTTTCCATCTGGCTCTGATTCCTTAACCAGAAATGACAGCAGGGCCAGCAGGTCCTTTCCTGGGGAGGGTGGGAAGTCCCATGACTGGGGGTCAGTTCTTCCCTGCTGGTGGGGAGCAGGTCATTTCCTAATTGGGGGGCTGTCAGGCATTTTCCCTTTAGGCTTCAGTGAGTGGTTCTGAAAGGTTCTATCTAACCTTTACTCACTTTCTGTCTTCAAGGGGCAAAGAGCCCAATTGTTTTTGGAGGGGCTCAAGAAGCATAAAGGCCCAGTACCCAGCATCAGTGTCCAAGGGGGCCCATGTGCACAAAATAAGGAAAGGAGGGAAAAACCTGGAAAAGCTGAACTTTTCCTAAGCGAAGGAGAGTAAACCTGTTTTTCTTTCTTTTCTTTTTTTTTTTTTTTTAATGAAAGTAAACCTGGAAAAAGGTGATTTCCCTTCCTAAGCAAGTGGAGGTGCTGGGGATCGAACCCAGGGCCTCGTGCATGCTAAGCACGCGCTCTACCACTGAGCTACACCCCCTATGGGGCACTTCCCTAGAGCATATGGTATTTCTGTTTAGACCTGAAAGTGTTGCACAGTCAAAGCTGAATTTGCAGGATGAAATTACGTCTCTCTTCTGTCCAAAGAGAGATGTCAGAGACACCCTACAAAGACTCCGGGATGCTCCCGATGGTGCTCGTTCCCTCCTCCATCCTCTGGCCCTGTCCATCAGGAGGCCCAGATCTTGCCTGCAAAATCTCTAGATTTTCTCCTTTTTAAGGGAAAGAAAGCGAAAAGGAAAAGGCTTTCTCAGTCTACAGAGCTTTCTTTCTTCCTTTCTTTCTTCCTTTCTTCCTTCCTTTCTCTTCCTTCCTTCCTTCTTTCTTTTCTTTCCTCTTTCTTTCTTTCCTTCTTTCTTTTTTCCTTCCTTCCTTCCTTTTCTATCTTTTTCTTTCTTTCTTTTTTCTTTCTTTCTTCTTTCTTTCTTTTCTTTCTTTTTTCTTTTTTTTTTTTTTTTTTTTTTTTTTTTTTTTTCTTTCTTTCTTCTTCTTTCTTCTTTCTTTCTTTCTTTCTTTCTTTCTTCTCTCTTTCTTTCTTTCTTCCCTCTTTCTTTCTTCCTTCCTTCCTTCCTTTCTTTCTTTCTTTCTTTCTTTCTTTCTTCCTTCCTTTTCATTCTTTCTTTCTTCTTTTTCTTTCTTCCTTTTCTTCCTTCCTTTCTTTCTTTCTTTCTTTTCTTTTCTTTCTTCCTTCCTTTTCTTTCTTCTTTTTCTTCTTTCTTTCTTTCTTTCTTTCTTTCTTTCTCTCTTTCTTTCTTTTTCTTTCTTTCTTTCTTTCTTTCTTTCTTTCTTTCTTTCTTTCTCTTTCATTCTTTCTTTCTTTCTTTTTCTTTCTTTCTTTCTTTTTCTTTCTTTCTCTATATCTTCTTTCTTTCTTCCGTTTTCTCTCTCTTTCTTTCTTTCTTTCTTTCTTTCTTTCTTTCTTTCTTTCTTTCTCCTCCCCTCTTCTCTTTTACTAATCAAATGATTGCCAAAATCTAGCTTCACTTTGAATGCCTTAGACCGAAGAATCACACCACAAGACCTCACAGTCCAGTACTACATCCAAAGACACTTTTTCATGGTTTCAGTGTGTGAATCTAGATTAAATATTATTACAAATAAATATCATATTTATACTATACTATATTTAAACTATATAATTTGAATTATATGAATTTATATAAATATGAATTAAGCACTATTGGTGTGGGCCTGGATAGCTCAGTCGGTAGAGCATCAGACTTTTAATCTGAGGGTCCAGGGTTCAAGCCCCTGTTCAGGCGCATGTAAGCTCTTTCTTGTTTTATCAGCTCACTTAATAGAAATGTGGAGAACATGTTTTGTCCTGCTTGTCACTGGGGTGAAGGGATCATTCCCATAACTGCGGGAAGGGGAATGGTTACTTCAGAGGAGGAGAAAGGACAGAAGGGGGTATGGGAAATTATTAACCCTGCTTTTTTTCCTCCAGCACTCCCAAAGCCTACTGGGAGAGATCTCTGAGAACAGTCAGAATTAAGTTCTGAGCACTGACAGATGTGGTTCAAAAACAACAACAACAACAACAACAAAAAGGGACTTGCCTTAGATGTAGGCTTGGGGGCTAAAGGAAATTTGGGGGCATTCTGAAGGTCACTGGTGAAGGAACACTGGTGTTGGAACACCTGAAACTCAGTCATCAGTGGCTTTGTAATTAATTTATTAAAAAGAGAGTCTCTCATGCTCCTTGCTTTATAGGTGCAAAATTATTATATGGGAAACTTTTTTTTTTTTTGTGTGTGTGTGGTTTTTGGGTCACACCCGGCAGTGCTCAGGGGTTATTCCTGGCTCCAGGCTCAGAAATTGCTCCTGGCAGGCACGGGAGGACCATATATGGGACGCCGGGATTCGAACCGATGACCTCCTGCATGAGAGGCAAACGCCTTACCTCCATGCTATCTCTCCGGCCCCGAAACTTTTTTTTTTTAAATGCCACATTCCACATCATTTTTGTAGTTTTGATTTGTGGAAAGTATAGCTCTCCCTCTGAAGTGTGAGTGTTCCACAGTGAAAAAAGAGTTGTTACCCCTGTCTGGATCTCTGTAGAGACTGATGGATGCAAGAGATGGATTTCTGTGTGTCCTACGTTGTTTGTTTTGAGGTCACACCAGTGGGAGAGCTATGGGGGAGAGATACTGTTCCCAGCTTTATGCTCCAAGATTGCTCTTAATAGTGCTCTGGGATTCATGAGATCAAACCTCTAGCCTTTGAGCTATCTTTCCAGGAAGAGCTGGATTTTTATATGGCTTTTGGAGCAGAATCCATCTTCAGCTGACTTGGAAATAAAACGCAATCATGACGTTAGACACTAACAACAAAGAAAAAAAGAGTGAGAGCAAAGAAACATAACCCAGTACACACAGATAAAAGTAAGTGCAAATGATAGCGGTGAGTTTATGGGAGACTATGTCATAAGAGTGGGGAAAGCTCATCAATTCAGAATATCATACCCAAAGTAAAATACCTCAAGAATGAAGAGAAAATTAAGATATCTTCAGGCCAGAACAATATTACAGTGGGTAGGAGCCTTGCCTAGAATATAACTAACCTAGATTCAATACCCAGCATCCCATGGGATCCCCTAAGTCCCACCAGGAGTGATGTCAAGCACAGAACCAGGATTAGGTCCAGAGCACTGCTGGGTGTGACCCCAAAACAAACTCCAAAAATTTAATATATTCTCAAAAGGTTAAAAAAATTTTTTAAGATAATACAGTCTGCAGAAAAATTCTAAAAGACTAAGGCTCTTCAGACAAAAGGCAGTGATAAATGAAGAAGTCAAAGGCATGAAGAAGGAAGGGGATCATGGCAGCACTAAATTATATATGATTTGATATGTTCATAATTATATATTTGTATTAGATAATACTTGTAGGTATAATGCTCTTATACTTGTAAATATAATGATATCTACCAAAATTTGCTTCCTCTTGAGCTTTATAAAATTAGGTTTGGCCTTTGAAGCAAAAAGTACACTGCTTGAGGCCAGAGCAATGGCACAGCGGTAGGCAGTTGCCTTGCACGCAGCTGGACTGTGGTTCAACAAACACCCCCCTCCCCCCCCCCATATGGTCCTCTAAGCCAAGAGCAATTTCTGAGTGCAGGGCCAGGAGTAACCCTTAAGCGTCACTAGGTGTGGCCCCAAAATCTGTTTCTTTGTTTTATTTTGTTTTGGGCAGCACTCAGGGTTTACTCCAGACTCTGAGCTCAGAGGGATCAATCTTGGAAAGTGCCATACCTGTTGGGCTATTACCCTGGCCCCTACACTAATTTAACTTGCATAGTACTAAATTCTATGCAAAATAAATAGGTACATGACTTGCATTCATCCTACCCTGGTTCATCCCCTGGCACCACTTGCCCCTTCACCCCAGTACCTCTGGGCCAGTATAACCTGGTATGGTCTTGCCCAGAGCAAAGTCAAGTCCTGGAACTCAAGTGCTCAGCAGAGCTGCCAGATATGCTGACACTATCTAGGGGTGGCCCCCAGCTCCCTGAGCACAGAAGGCTTTCCCTCAAAGATAAAACAGATAGGGACCATGCACACTGCTAATCTTAATTTGAGCCCGAGCACTGCATGTGGTTCCCCGAGCATATACCAGGAGTGATCCCTGAAACCAGAGCCAGGAGTAAGCCCTGAGACTGTAGGGTCTGGCTCTAAACCAAAAATTAAAAAAAAAAAAAAGATTTTTTTTTTCTTTAAGAGGAACCCTCCCACCCAACACTCTCCCTTGGGTGTCCTTCTCAATGCCTCTCTGTCTCACATGTCTCATCATGGAAGTGCCTGAGGAAACAGTGTATCCCAGAAAAGATATGGAGGGGCCAGAAAGAAAGTGCAGTGAATATTGCATTTGGCTGACTCCAGTTAAATCCTCTGCAGCACTGCAGAGGGAGGCCAGAGTTTGGCCTCTAGAAAGCCCTAAACATGGGGCCTGGAGCAAGTCCTGAGCATTGCCAAGTGTAGGCCCCAAACTAATAATAATGATACACTTCCACTTCAAATTTGATATTAAAACATATCATTGACTTCCATCCTGAGTGCCTTGGCAGTACCAGATATTATTCTTTTTATGTTTTAACTGTTTTTACCATAGAACCAAGTATTATTGTTTTATACCCATATAGGTACAGTACTGAGACACCATACCCCGACCTGATTTCTATGTCCCTCCACCTGGAACCCAATCTCCGTCCTCCCTATCCCACCCCCGGACTGCACAATAGGTCATAGTTCAACTGCCTGGATCTGGGCTGTTTCTACAGGGCATTATTTCATTCCTTCATGAAACTCTCCTAGGTACCAGGATCACCTGGTGTTTGTTGCCTTTTTTCTTTTCTTCTGACCCATTTCACTTAGTACATGACTTCCTCCAATTCCCCTCCGATTCCACAGTTGTGGCCAACTGCATGATTTCATCTGTTCTGGTGGGTGAGCGATGTTTCACTGTGTATTGAGACAATTCCTTAAATCTCTGAGTGTCAACTTGTTTTTTCGCTTTGGGCTATATCCAGCAGTGCTCTGGGCTTACTCCTGGCTCTGTGCTTAGGGATCACTCCTGGAGGTGCACAGGAAATCATATAGGAGGCCAAGGATGGAACTTAGGCAAGAGCCCTCCCCTCTGTACTCTCATTCTGGTCCCTAGGTATTTCTGGGAGAGAAATAAGTCAGCACATCGTGGGAGCCTGCTAGGTTATTAGGGTGGACAGAACTTTGAATTTTATTCTCTCCAGAAAACACTTCGTTCAACAGAAAATCAATCCACTCAGAGCTCCCAGAGCTGAAATCCCACCCAAAGGGCCATGGTGGAGCGAAGAAGGTCCTTCCTCTCTCCCAGTCCTTGCTGAGTCTGAAAACCATCAGGAGTCTTTTTGGAATAGGAATTTCTCCTTGTTGGCCTACATGCAGTCTCTTTAGCAATCAATTTGCACACAATCTGGATTTTTTTTTTTTTTTCATTTCTTCTATTCACATTTTAGAATGGTGCGCAACAGAGTTGAACCCCCAGAATAGCTTTTGTGGAAATAATGGGCTGATTCATGGAGGCAGGCAGGAACTGTTTCAAGGCTAAAAGTTATTTAGAAGAAATAATAATTGAGTTTTTTATTCCAGTACCATCTTCACCTTTATCCCATTGACTGCTTTAAACTTTCTGTATAAAAATATTGGGGCCAGCATCATAATAATACACCAGCTTAAGGGTTTCCTTTGCACTAAGCCAAGCCAGGCTTCACCCCCATATGGTCTCCTGAAGTGACCTTTGAGCACAGAGCCAGGAGTAATCCTGAACACAGCTGGGTGTGGCCCCCAAATAAAAACAAACAAACAAACAAGCAAAACCGAGAGGTCAGAGTTCTTTCATGGAGAAATTTTGGGTGGTGCTCTGGGCACCACGGCATGAGACTGTTTCTGGAGGAACCCCAAAATAGAGTTTGTCTTCCCCATCAAGCAAAAAAAAGGAAAATATTCTTGGGGATACTGCAGGATTTTCCCAGTCGCTGCCTTGGCCTTTCCTGCAATAGCAGGTCAAACTGCAACCCAGGTGAGGCACTTATTAAGGTGCATTTTTTGTTGGGGTTCAAGAGATGGAACCCCATTCTCCTTCTGCCTACCACCTGCCTCTTTGTTTGTCTTCTGTCTCTGCAGTGACCTACTATGTCAACATTCACAGCAAGAGAAAAGGAGAATTTAAGTAATCCACTGGCTTTTCTTTCTACTGCTCCCTGCTTGTGAAAGGAATGAATGGTTTGAATACGATTACTTAGAAAGAAAAAAAAAGGAACTGGAGGTGCCGGGGATCGAACCCGGGGCCTCATACATGCAAAGCATGCGCTCTACCACTGAGCTACACCCCCACCACATGGTAGCACTTCTCTACCTGTCCCTGAGAAATGTCACTTACACCGCCCAACACTCCCCTGGGTGCAAAATAAATGCAAAGAGGTTTTCATTGTGGGTTTACAACACTATTAGCATCTCCTCTTTGGCAAAGAATGAATCAAGGATCAATTTTTTTATTTTTAATTTCCTACAAATATTTCTTAACCTGCAGCCAGAGCGATGCTCCAGTGGGGAACACCTTAAACTTGCACGTAGATGACCTGGGTTCAAGCCTTGCCATCATCCCACTTGGTTTTCTAAGGCCAATTCCTGAGCACAGAGAGCAGAACCCTGAGCACCTTCGGGTGAGGCCCAAAAAATAAACTCTAGATGCGTCTTGACCCAAAGATTAGGGCTTTTAAATTTAGGTATTTCCCCCTCCCTCCTTCCTTTATGGTATTTGTTACTTGTTTCCAGGGAATTTTAGGCACCCAAGTTTAGTGGAGGAAAAACCTCAGGGTGCTGCACCCAACTTAGTTCCACTGTGAGGCTCTTTTTCTCTGCTCCTCTGGGCACCCAGGTAATTTAGGAAATTACTAGACTTCTAAAAAAAAAATCTCTATAAAAAACAAGCCTCCTCTCCTCAAGATTTGAGGAACCAAAATTAAAAATTAATAATAAAAAATAATTTAAAACATGCCAGGCATAGCCAAGCAGAAGACAGTAGAGAAGTTGAGGGAGTTTGTTTTTGCTTTTCAGTAATTTTGGTCATGGGAAAAGACTGAGAATAGGAGATGAGCTAGATTTGCTCAAGTTAAATGCAAGATGCAGGTGATTTACTAAGTGGAGAGAATTCAGGCAACTATCCCCATCTCCAGAGTTCCTGGACTTATGAGAAAACAGTAGCTAGCAGGATGTGGAGGGTTAGTAAAGATGGGAAAGTGTGCTTGTAAAATGATATTTAGAGAATTAGTTTGCTCCTGGGCATTTTTTGAATTCTGATCTTATTTATGATAAGACTTTTGATTATGTGGAAGTGACAAGAAAATGCATTTTGCTGGCACATAACACTACCTACTTCTCATTCAGTACCAATGTTGGAGCTCTTGCCAATATTAAGATTATATTCAGGGTTAGTTAGAATAAAAAAATAAACTATAGCTAAGTGGCTAGGGGCAAAATGATCTAATTCCAAGTTCCTGTCTTCTGATGTTTCCACCTTGAGATTGCTTTTTATTTTGTACCAATTTCCAGTTGCAACTTGATGCAGTAGTGAAGTTGGATTCTTCCCTCCAAACACAGTCAGGAGTTGTCCGCACAAAACAGACACAGAGGAACCAAAAGATCGTTTGAAAAGAAGAATTTTAATGGTATTTATAATCCGGAGAAATGAAAAAGGAAGAGTGGGATCATTCATTTACCTGTCTCTCTGACCTGACCATTTGCTTTCATTTCAGCTCTAGTCCCTGTGCATAATAAAATAATTTAACTAGACATGTGCCTTTTAATTCTCTTTAAAGGTATTGTTTAAATATTTTTTTAACTCAATTATCTGTAAACACTTTGTGATCTGGATTAACTGCTGCATAATGGGATTAAATGCAAAACTGCCGAAACCCGGGATCGAACCAGGGACCTTTAGATCTTCAGTCTAACGCTCTCCCAACTGAGCTATTTCGGCAACCACGAGCATAACTGATTAGTTAATTTTCCAAAAAGTTACTGGCTCAGGACTGACGAGCTAGTACAGTGGGGCAAGTGTTTGTCCTGTAAGAGGTTGACCTGGGTTTGATCTCCAACACAACTTCCAGAGCAAGAAAGAAATGGACTGCAATCTGGATTTCTAGGGGGGCATGTTCCTGTTCTCTGGGTGTCTGTAGGTTGATTGTAACTTGGATGACTGAAAATAAAGTGAGGGTTCTCTCTATGTCTCTGTCTGTGTCTTCTGTCTCGGTCTGTCTCTTTCTCTTTGTCTGTCTGTCTGCTCCCCACCTTAGATTCCTCTGAAACATGCTTGAAACTACACAGAGAACTGTGCTCTGTTGATAAAACACAGTACTTGGGGAGGAAGTGAGGGAGGAAAGGAGGTGTCCTTGGAGAGTTTGGAAAATATCTATTTTCTATTGGGGGAAAAGAAAGAAGAAAGAAAAGGGAAAAAAGTAAAGGAAGGAAAAAAGGAAGGAAGGAAGGAAGGAAGGAAGGAAGGAAGGAAGGAAGGAAGGAAGGAAGGAAGGAAGGAAGGAAGGAAGGAAGGGAGGGTGGAAGGGAGGGAGGAAGGGAGGGAGGAAGGGAGGGAGGAAGGGAGGGAGGAAGGGAGGGAGGAAGGGAGGGAGAAAGGGAGGGAGGAAGGAAGGGAGGGAGGAAGGAAGGGAGGGAGGGAGGGAGGGAGGGAAGGAGGGAGGGAGGGAGGGAGGGAGGGAAGGAGGGGAGGGGAGGGAGGGAGGGAGAGAGGGGGGAGGGAGGGAGGGAGGGAGGAAAGGAGGGAGGGAGGGAGGAAAGGAAAGAAAGAAAGAAAGAGAGAGAGAGAAAGAAAGAAAGAAAGAAAGAAAGAAAGAAAGAAAGAAAGAAAGAAAGAAAGAAAGAAAGAAAGAAAGAAAGAAAGAAGAAAGAAGAAAGAAAGAAAGAAAGAAAGAAAGAAAGAAGAAAGAAGAAGGAAGGAAGGAAGGAAGGAAGGAAGGAAGGAAGGAAGGAAGGAGGGAGGAAGGAAGGAAGGAAGGAGGAAGGAAGGAAGGAAGGAAGGAAGGAAGGAAAGAAGAAGAAGAAGAAAGAAGAAAGAATAAAGAAGAAAGAAAGAAAGAAAGAAAGAAAGAAAGAAAGAAAGAAAGAAAGAAAGAAAGAAAGAAAGAAAGAAAGAAAGAAAGAAAGAAAGAAAGAAAGAAAGGTTGAGGGAGGGAGAGAGAAATGGGGAGGAAGGAAAGGAGGGAGGGAGAAGAGGAGTGTTCTCTCTAGACTGATCTGGCACCCCAGAGCTTCTGTCCAGCCCACATGTGCTATTTCCCCTGGGGAGCAAAAACAGAGGAAGGGCCGCGTCCCCTTTTCTTCTCTGCAGCTGCAGGTTTGCGGATCAATTTGCGCGTCTCCGGCCCACAGTTGCCACTAGCAAGCTCGTGCCAACCACTGCCAGTAAGAATGGAGCAGAAGGCCCAGACAGACAGACAGACAGACACAGAGATTGGGTGGACAACAGAACCAAAATGACTGCATATGTTCCCTCTTGCAGTCCCCCCAAAACAGAAAGCACCTTGCAGTGCAAGAACCTTAGTTCCACAACATACGGAGGAAGGAACACAAGTGGAGGTACTGGGGATCGAACCCAGGGCCTCGTGCATGCTAAGCACGCGCTCTACCACTGAGCTATACCCCCTGCCACTGTCCTGGGCGCTCAAGAACCTACACCAATTATGAAGGCCATTGTCTGGACTTGGAGATTGGGTTCTGCAAAAATTCTCATTTTCTTTTTATTACATCTTCTGGAACCCAGGCCTGCTCTAGGCAAAAGGGTGCCTGAGCAGCAGAAAGAAAAGCACTGTTCTTGATTTGGGTGGAATTTGCAATGAACCCCCACCTCAAAGTCTGCTCCCCATTAGATTAAATATCCAGGAATTGGCTTCTGTATGTCCAGGCCTACAACATTCTCCAACAATATTTTCCCCTTTTACTTTCTGTATGTAGCTAGGATGTGTTCATGTTTTACGGATTGGACAAAGATTGACAAGCGTATATGAAAACATGCAAAAAATTGAATGCAAATAGAAATAAATCTAGCTCCTTTTCAAAATAATTAACACAATGCCACCAAAGGAAAAAAGATATAGTCAAGAAAGTATTTTATATTCTACTTGGTTCCTAAATCTTAACCTCTGCGGAACCGGTTATTTCTTAACATGCTGTAGATATAGAAGTGTGATGTTTTGTGTGATCGTTATTTTATTTTATTTTTATAGATATAAATTAGTTCATTCATTCATCTTGGAAACCAATGCCCTGTGTTTGGAGTAGGATGACAATTAGTGGCATCAGTGTGAAATTAAGCATGCGTAATTATATGCTTATTTTTCCCCAGGTCTGTCTGCCAACAGGACGGAGAAGAAAAGATGCCAAAATATTTTTATTTTTCAGTTTAATCTTCCACTAACATGAACCAGAACTCACTTGACTAATTCTGGTCCAGGGAAAGTACTATAATGAGCTGAGACTAATTTGCTTGTCAGGTAGATTTAGCTATTTCAAAAATGATGAGAAGGATTCAAAAGAATGCAGAAGTTGATTTAAAGAGCCTCCTCAAATACTTTGAAGGACACACAATGACAGTCAATGGTTATTTTTCTTGCATGTCTTCATGAGTAAATATGGAAAAGACAGTAAGGCTTCTTAGTTCATTAAATTGTGATAAACGTAGAAGTAAAACTAAAGTTAGAAATTTTTTGTTTATTCTTTTAATGACTGAAACCCAACTACGATCATGTTTGTAATCACGGTGTTTAAATAAAGATATTAAAAAATTAAATTAAATTTAAAAATTCTATGTTTAGCCATTATCAGATTGTGATAGGCTGACACAAAATTCACAATTCTACCAAAATACGGGTAAAAAAATTATGAATCTTTTTTTTTTTTTTTTTTTTTTTTTTTCCGTTTTGGGGCCAGGCGGGCATTGCTCAGGGATAACTTTTGGCTCTGCGCTCAGGCAGTATTCAGTGTTTGAACCCTGGGTTCAAATTCTGTAGAGATGCCAGGACGTGAACCCAGGTTGGCTGCATGCAAGGCAAGTGCCCTCCCCTCTCTAGCCCCCAAATATGACTCTTTTAAATTTATATTTTATTTTAGGCACCTTGGTTTACAATATTGTGCTTTAAAATTAAACAGTTTTGGAGCCTGAGGGTGGGTATTTGTCTTGCATGCAGCCCACTCTGGTTCAATCCCCAGAATCCCATATGATCCCCTTCTCCATAGGGTCCCCTTCGTATGGCCAGGAGTGCAGGGTCAGGAAAAAGTCCTGAGCCCCACTGGGTGTGGCCCCTAAACAAAAATAAATTATTTAAATTAAAGTTTAAATAATTCCCTAATAACTTCCTTCACAGGATGGAAGGTGGGTCTGACTTTATCTAAACCCAGAGAGTGAAGGGTCTTTTCATTACACTTAACAAAGAATTTGGGAATCTCCAAAATGATGCTTTTATATAATTTATATACTGGAATTAGTATACAAAAGGGACTTAATGCAAAAATTAAAGTTTAAATCCTAAAGATTTGGTAAAGACAAGTAGCTCATTACTTTAAAGTAATTAGAAGACTCTACCCTAATTACAATACTGCCCTGCAGAATCCAAACTACAACTTTTCCAGTTGACCCTGGAAATGAGCCCAGTTGCAAAACATTACAATAACATTTAAAAGATAATAAAATTGCATACCAAATTCAATGACATAGGTCGAAAAGCTATAAACAGAAAGACAATGAAGAGTAATGAGAAGAATAAAATGATTGAACATTAGAAAAGTATGTCTGCAATTTCTGCTCTAAGTCCAAATAGAAAAATGGGTAAAAAACAAAACAAAACAAAACAAAACAAAACTATAATCCTATATAGTTTTATTGCCTTCTAAGACATAACACTCAAGCCTGTGCACCCCAAAATATAACATGCAAAAGAGTGGCTGTCATGGGGGCTCACTGAAATGCTGTTGCATCAGACCTGCAGCTTGGGATGTGGGCTGACATTCAGCATTTCCAACAAGGCCTCAGTTTCCCCCAGCTCAAAATTGATGGCCAAGGAAGGACTCAGCAATGCAACTGTGGACACTCCTTTCCGACAGGGGGTGCTTGTGTCGCTGCTAAAGTGACCTGCCAATCATTCAGTCGTCTGGGTAAATGCCCTGGAAGGACAAGGGAGGAAGAAAAAAAGAACAAAATTGCAAAATCACCGGTGACTTTAGAGGTCTTCTCTGCGATGCATTTCTGAGCCCACAGCATGGCCTTCGCTTGCACCGATCAAATGGAAATGCTCCTTTTCCCATTTTGCAGTGCTCAGCTCAGGAAGCAGAAGAAAAGCAGGAGAGCTCCCGTGCTGTTATTTTCGGGAGTGGTTCCCCCCTGGGCTTTTTCCTTCCCGCCATCTGAAGGCAAAACATTCATCAAGCTGCAAAATGAAATAAAATATAAAATAAAACAACATATTAAATACATAAATTGCATAAAATATAAAATAAATAAAATAAAATAAGATAAAACATATTAAATAAATAAATTACATAAAATATAAAATAAATAACATAAAATAAGATAAAAACAACATATTAAATAAATAAATCACATAAAATATAAAATGAATGAAATAAAATGAGATAAAACAACATATTAAATAAATAAATAAAATATTAAATCAAACACATGAAATAGAAAATAAAGAAAATAAAAAAGCAAAGTAAAATACAATGAAATAGCAAATAAAATCAAATGCATAATACATAAAATAATACCATTCAATACATAACATTTAAATTGAAATAATGAAATGGAATTTTAAAAAAAGGAACCAAAGGGGGCAAGACAAAGGCTTGTCCTTTTGGAGAAAGCCTTAGGTCCAGAGCTTCTTTGCAGGGTCAGCAGCCGGAGGAGTGAAAAGCCAGAAATCCGATGGTTCCGAGATAGTTTCGTTTCCTTCTGAAAGAGAGAGAAAAAATAAGAGTTTAAAGGAGGAAAAAATAAGAGTTTAAAGGAGGAAAAAACTGTCAAATGCAAAACTGGAGGTGCCGGGGATTGAACCCGGGGCCTCGTGCATGCTAAGCACGCGCTCTACCACTGAGCTACACCCCCTCCGCAGGACGGAACCCTCGGGAATAGGCTCAAGACAGAATTCTGCCTTTTTTTATTTTCATTTTTTTTTTTTTTTTTAATTTCTTTTTCTGGCCTTTTTACAAGATTTGGTGTCTGGTTGCAATCCCCGTGGCAATCCAGTGACACCTACTGGCCCGACATCTCTTTTCTCTCCTCCTCAGTCCCTCTTGGCTAAAAGAAGAGCCAAATGCAAAAATTGTTATTTTATTTTATTTTATTGTTTTTCTCCCATAGCCCTCCCAAATTGCATTTTTGATGCAAAATCCCCAAAAGGTTGCCAGTTGGTAGTGGCAGGAGACCTTTTTCCAGCTTCATCTGGCCCCTCCTGGACACACTGCAAAGATAAATAAAAATGAAAAGCCAACATGCCCATACGACGGATGATAATCATGGGCATTTATTTCCCAGTGTTGAATGCATATATTTTTAAAAGTCAAAAGAAATCAAAATGTTCCATCTAACTTGATGCTCAGGGAACAAGCTAAAGCCAGAGTGAGCTGAAGGAAGAAAATAATAACTACTTTAGAGATAGATGAAGGCATAAGAAAAGAAAATTAAAAATAATCCAGGAAAATCAATGGATGGTTTAAAAAAAAATGAACACAATTGACAAGCTTAACTAGATTCATTAAAAAAAAAGATTTATATAATAAAAACCAAAAATATAAAGAGGGATTTTACAACTGATGTTAAGAAATAAACATAAAATGGAACTGGTGTGGCCAAAAAATCTAAAAAAAATTATATAACCCTCCTCAAAGAAATCGCACCAGAAACTTTTCCTACCCTATTTCCTACCCTAGTCTATAGCATAACTTTATTCTGTCACCAAATCAAGACGCAGCTACACCTCACAAAAAACTACACACCAAAATTCCTGACAAATATTGACCCAAATATCCTAAAGAAAATTCTAGCAGGCCTAATTCAAAGCCACATATTAAAAATATTACACCGCATGAGCAGTAAATACAACTTTAGCCTGGAATGCTACAATAATAACTCAGCTAATGAAAGACAGTAAAATAATCAGGGGCAAAATTCATGTGATTATTTTAGTAGTTGCAATGAAAGCATTTGAGAAACTTCAAGACGCTATCCTAATAAAACACTCAGCAAAGGAACAACAAAAATGGTTTTGAGTAGAGGTGGAATTAATTGGTGGAGGAAGAGCAAATCAAAGATTTTTTGGGGCTGGATTTTTTTTTTTTAAACAAAAGAATGGAAGGGGGGAAATGTTCACAGACAAAGTAAGAATTTTGCTACTTCTTGAGTTTTCTGGTGAAATAATTTATTTAGCACCTACTTGCTCCTTTTTTAAAGACCTTACCCAGAGTATGGTTTCAGGAGTCTTCAAACTTTTTGACCAGGGGACCAGTTCACTGTCCCCCAGATGGTTGTGGGGGATAGACTGTAGCCTAAAAAAGAAAACTATGAACAAATTACTGTCCACACTGCATACATCTTATTTTGAATTAAAAACCAACAAAACTAAACAGCAGTGGCAAAAAACACCCAGTGGACAGGATAAATGACCTCGGCAGGCCATATGATGCCCCATGGGCCACAGTTTCAGGGTGCCTGTGTGAAGTTACTTTACCACACTGGGTGACTTCCTCTGTTCCAGAGACCCCAGGGCCATGTACCATGAACCCCAAGTTGTTCTGAAGCTGCTGGTGTCTGTATTAATCTCAGGGCTTGTCCCTATGAGCATCTGCAGGTTTTCTTTCAAGTCTAGGCTGGCCTACTTTATTGATTAACTAATTTTTCCTTAAGGAAAGCTTGCAGTGGTTAGAATTTTCCAAAGGAGTGAATACAGAGAAAGACAAGGCAAGGAAAACTTTCCTTTGGTTCTCCCTTTGTTTTTCTTGTAAATTCGAGTCATGCACCATAAAATAGACAAAGTGGAAATTCTCAATCCTATTTTGGATTCTGGCTCAAGAGAATTGTTGATTGGCTTTGCCTAGTCCTAAATTATCTTGCCATAACAGAAGATATTCTGAAGTTAGGCCCAAGGCATTTAAAAGTAGGTGAAGAAGACTCCGTGAGAGGAAGAACCAACTGGTATGAAAGTGCAAAATTGAGCCCCATATTGGGTAAAGAACCCTGTGCCCGCCAAACATCCTTCTCCACAGCTCTGATCCACTGTGCTTTGTAACTTTAATAAATTCTGGATATGATCTGACTTCTTCAAATGCCTTGATAGCAGCTCTCCCTTTTGCCAGGCAAAAATCCAAAACAGGCCACCTAGTCAAAGGTGTGAATTCAATAGTTTATACTGAGATTCCAGGCTTGATTGTGATTTTTGAAATGCTATTTCATAGAAAAAAAAAATGGTCTTAAGAGCATCTGTCAAAAATAGATTCTAGAATGATTTCCTCTGTGAAAGCAATCTCCCCATAAAATTTTAAGAATCCAGCAGACAACAAACAAGCATTAATTTTTTAAATATTAATATTTTAATGTCTATTTAATTTTTTATTAAATAATAATAAGTTTAAAAATCCAGCATACCAGAAACCCCAAAACCCCAATAACATCCTTATGGAGAACTGGACAGCACACAACTCAGTACTGCCACTAGGTGGCTTCTAGGCCACTGTCAGGGCTTTGTGATGCTAGTGGCTCAGGGAAGCACAAAAGTGGGTTGACCAAATTCTCCAAGTCACTGCTGGGAAAATGTTCATTTTGTGGGTGTTGTTTTCAGCTTACTGCCATCAGACCCTTTTCTCCCCCAAAATCTTAAAGCTAACGGTCGGGTTTCTGGCCTCCATAAAAACTGGAGGTGCCGGGGATTGAACCCGGGGCCTCGTGCATGCTAAGCACGCGCTCTACCACTGAGCTACACCCCCTAACGCTTGGCGGGGCCCAAAAATATTTCTATGATCCGTGACTATTAATTTTGGGGCACATTCATGAAGTGAATGGATTTTGTTCCTTTTGACTCGATTTCTGGGTTTTTATTTTCCTCTATCGCACACCTCACACCGGGTCTAAGTGTCCCAGGTGACCCCTTAGGTCATCCAGGGGCAGGGTGCAGGGAAAGGAAACAGAGAGAGGGGAAGGGGAACCCCAAAAGGCGGGTTTGGGGATGCTGGTTTGGTTCAAACCCGCTGAAGAGGCTTTGCAGTAAATCAACCTAAATTTTGTTTTCCCAGTTTCTCCAGATTCTCTCGGACCCGGGTGAGTCTCAGGGGTGCCTAGACTCCCTCACCTTGCTCCAGGCCCATCTTGGCTGCTAAGACAAGTACCATGAAATTGGGGGGTCCTGGCCGCTGAGCAAAGGTGACTGTCCCCTCATCTTGGATGTGCAAATGTTTTGAGCAAATCAGAGAGACCTGGTTGTTCCAATTTCTTTCTGAGTCCCTTCGCCCCTTTACCATGTTTCATATTGCCATGTTTCATATGGTAAATTGACCATAATTCCGTGGATCAGCAAATATTTGTTTGCAGACTTTGCTTTTCCATCTCTCTGGTCTTGCTTGGAAGCCCTAGACCTCTATGTTCTCAGTAGCTCAGCTATAAGAAAACAAACAACAAAACAAATTCTAATTTCCTGGCCATTCCTGCTTTTGAGGTTCCTGTATTTGTGAAATTAAAAGTTTCCCACCCCATGTTAATCTGTTAATCTCTGTGTGTGTGTGTGTGTGTGTGTGTGTGTGTGTCCGTCCTTCCATTTGCCTGTCTACCATGGGTTAAATCCAGGACCCAAACATGCCAAGACACATGCTCTACCCCTGTCTACATTCCTGGAATCTATTCGATGACATCTTCATTATTAGATCAGCCAGAGAATTTAGAACAATACAAAGACATTCTTCCTGTCTTATGGGGAAGTGGGAGACAAGGTGTGGGTACCCAGCCATCCTTCCATGAGGACTGAATGAAGGACATAAGTCCTCTAAAAACACTGATGGGGACCTAAAGATGACCAATCACCTGGCGAGCTTAGCCAAATGCATCTTTCCAGGTTACTTTCTCACCCACCCTCAACTTCAAACACTGAATGTCTCGATCATCAAAGACCTGGGATTCTTGGGATTGAAATTTTGAATCTGCTCTCAAGTGAACAGTTTGGGGACCACTGGATGGGAAAATCTATTATTGGAAACTGAAATGAACTGAGGGAAGTGAACTGGGAGAGGAAAAAGACAGTGAGGGACAGGACCCAGACCAGAGGCAAAAGAGGTAAAGAATTGTGGGTTCAGCACTAAGGGCTCAGGGCTCAGAGGCCCTGTCAGAGGATGGGCCCCAGATTTTCCCTCTCCTGTGCCTTCCAGCCTGAGGCCTGCTTTTGGGTGGTCCTTAGCACAGGGTGCAGAGGCACACTCTGGATGCATCACAGTTTCACTTGGAGGGCCTGTGGAAATGTAAATTGGGGCCTCAAATTCAGAATTCAGCAGACTGAGTGTAGGCCCCAAGAATTAGTAGATTGGTAGTACTGTCTTTCACCCGAAAGGTCACACTGTCTTTTCATAGTGTGTCCAAGTAGATACTCCCTGATATGTAGCACCTTGGTTTGGGGACTCGCTTGATGGAGATCCCGGGGGCGAACATGTTACCTTTATGGAAAAAAATTTAATGTACCTTGAGTTAGATAGATCTGCAGAAATGAAAACACTTAGCTGAGAAAGCTGTCTAAAGGTATACAATTATTGCTGTCCTTTAACTATTTTGTGGATTGGGGTGTCAATCCCCACTATTCCTTGTTAATCCAAGGGGGATTATTTTAGGACCTGAACATCTGAATCACCTGAATAATTCTGAACATCCCATCACCCCAAGCTCTCTAGTACCCTAGAGTTCATCCAGCATAACTGTGGCTTCTGTTCATGCGTATCCAACCATTTGGTACCTGAGAATGGGTGAATCAGTGAACTCAGAATTTCCACAGGGGGAAAAATTCGCATATTAGTTATCTGCATCGTTCAAGCCATGATATTCTGGGACTAACTGTACAGCCCAGAATAGTAGCATTCATTGATAACAACTATCATTTATTATATCACAAATGTACTCATCAGTACATTATGTACTTTCTGTGGTGTGGGAACTAACCCAAGTTGACTGAACATTGGTTTGAACCTTTGCACTCTCTCAACCACTGGTAATTCTCCTTGTTTTGGCTGTTTGGGCCACCCCTGGGAGTGCTCAGGACTTACTCCTTGCTCTGTGCTCACTCTGGCAATACTCAGAACCTGGGTGCATGCAAGGCAAACACTCTAGCCCCCTACCCCAAAAATTAAGTGTAGCCCCTATACTATAGCTCTGGCCCTGGTTATTTGTTTGTTTTAGTTATTTAATTCTAGTTTTATTTTGGAACCTGGATACTCTTTCAATCCATTTATGGATCCTGATCCATTTACCATCCTGGTCACCAAGACCAATCATGTTTGTGCCAATAGAAACGGCTTCCGAGGCTAGTTCAGTTTGGGGTCAAAGTTCTTCCTTGGTGGCCTTGAACTTCATTTAAGCTTCTTCCTGGGATCACTGTTTGGGAGGAGGTGGCAGATGTGTTTGTGGTACTAAAGGGACTCTGAAGAACTTCTATTTCTTTTCATTTTTTATTTTTAGCAGCATTTGCCAAAAATTCTCTGGGTCCTTATTCTGCAGCTCAACTTCCTTTTTACCTCAAACTGAAAACTCACCTTGGTCATTTTGCTTCTGTGTTTATTTGAGTTCATCTGCCCCATTCACTAGGAAATATTCTCTCTCACACACACACACACACACACACACACACACACACACACACACACACACACACACGCCACATGCTCTGTGTGTGTATGTACCTGATTTGCTGTTTCCCTTTGCTTTCCTGGTTTTGCATTTGAACAAAATCTGGTGGTACCTGTAAGGCTTCTCTCTCTGGCTGCCCCATCCACTAGACACACACACACACACACACACACACACCCATCCACTAGGAAATACACACACACACACACACACACACACATCCACTAGGAAATACACACACACACACACACCCATCCACTAGGAAATACACACACACACACATACACACACACACACACACACACACACACACACACACACACACACACACACACACGACATTAGCTAAGAATGTGGCATTTTCTACTCTTTTACAAAAGTGTTAAAAAACAACCCGACCACGAAGGGACTCGAACCCTCAATCTTCTGATCCGGAATCAGACGCCTTATCCATTAGGCCACGCGGCCAGCTGGCAAAAGTCTCTTTTCTGTGTCAGTTACAAAGAAAGGGAGGCGTTGTAGATGGAAGATGCTTATTCAAAATGCTCCGATTTGATTTGATTTGATTTGATTGAAAATGCTCCAATTCTTAAAAACTTCCTCGGATGCAGAGAGGCCGGGAGGCGACCTCCGAGCAGACCCCCAAGTTTTTTGGGGAAAAACTCCAAGGACTTGGGGAGGCAGAGAAGGGAGACAAGACCCAGCCCAACCCGATACAAGCAGAACTGGGACCTGGAAAACCCCACGATGGTCCCACAGTCATCGGGATTGGGGGTTCGGGAGGTTTTTGCTTGTAAAGACTCTCCTGCCCCAGAACTGCAGGTGGAATAAGAAATGTTGGAAACTTCTCTACTGCGGAATCTCTCCTGCAAAGTTCAGCTGGGTGGATTTTTATCCGTCAACTTTGGGGGTACCTGGATGCCCAGCTAGCTCAGGCTTGGAATCTAGGGGCACCAAGGAAGGAGAGGCCAGGGAGAGTGGAGGAGATCCCAATACTGCAGCAAGCAAGGATGCTTCCTTGCCATTTGGGGATTTGTGGGGCCACACATGGTGATGCCCAGAGGTTACTGCTGGCTCAGGAATTTCTCCTGACTTGCTGGGAAGATAGGGTGCTGGGGAGAGAGCCTGGGTCTGGGGATCAAGACAAGCACCGACCCACTGTACTATCTCTTTGACCCTTCCTTTTTGTTATTTGTATGGGGAACCACCAGGCAGTGCTCAGGGGCTACTCCTGGATCAAGTAGTGTGTGTTTGGAGGTCCTGCATTGTAGAGGAACATGCAATTTGAGGGTCCTATAGTTGGGGGGGGATCCAGCAGGTTGGGGGATCTGCTCTGGTCTCCCACAATCACCCCCACGCTCCTTATTTCTAACTCCAGGTGAATGAATCTGAATTAGGGTCAAGCATGAAATAATCCAGACCAGGCTGAGGGTGAAACACGTATAGTCTGGCAGTCTTCCACCTCATATATGAGAGCAAGCTGCCTGCCAGAACTGCAATTTTTATGGAGTCCAAAGACCACTCCTGGGTGGGGCAGTAAGGACAGAGTAAGAGTATATGATAGATCAGGCTATCCTGAAACAGTCCCACCCCGGTTTACAAGTAAGGCAATCTCTCTTTGGAGGTAAATCCAAGTTGTAAACAAACATGCAAAGGATCCAGGGATTATCTTTGTTTAAGGTGTAACCTAACAGCCTCTCTCCTCTCTGTTGTCAACCATCAAACTTGGGCCTTCTACAGGCAAAACATCGTCTGCCCATAGAACTATCTCTTACCATCTGTCTTCTTATGTTTGTTTTGGGGTTACATCAGGGTTGCTCAGGGGTTACTCCTGGCTCTGCACTCAGGAATTACTCCTAGAAAGATTGGATGGGAGTGGGATCTTAGGAAATATCAGGGACAGGACACACACAATTCCTGTCATTCTTAACACTTCGGAAAGTTTACACTGGGTCCAGGGGGCAACTCAGTTGCAAGTGTGATTGTGAGGTGCCGCTTCCATCCCTGACAGTGTATATCCCATATAGATATAAACCCTGCTTGTTCCCAGCCCTGCTTGGGAACACCTGAGGAGCACAATAACTACAAGATGCTACTGGTGATTAAACCCCGGTCAGCCTCTGCAAGTCCAGTGCCCTATCCCCTGTACTATCACTCCAGCTCCAACACCTGAGCTTTTTAAATATGTAGATCTAGATATAATTCAGAAGACTTTTCATTTCACCAATATTTGCTTTTGTCTACTAGATTTTGTTTGCCTTGATTTGAAACCTAAATAAAAAGTCATTCTGGCTTACAATCTATTTTTCACTTTTGGAGAGGGTTTCTTTTTGGGTCCCGACTTTCAGTGTTTAGGTAGGGCTTACTTCAGATTCTGCACTCAGGGATCCCTCCTGGTAAGATAAGATGTGGGGCCAGAGATTGAACCCGGCTTGGCTGCTCGGAAGAAAAGCGCCCTACTCGCTGTACTATCATATCACTCTGTATGCCATAATCTTCAAATTTCATAATTTTCAAGGAAACAGTTTCAAAGAAACATATGCTTCAAAGAAACATTAAGAAACTGGTGCTTTGTGACTTATGAAAAATTTCCTTTCTTTTTGTCCTTTGGTATATATAAAACATACTGTATAATGCCTTTAATATACTGAGAAGCTTTGCATTTGTTCATATTTTTAATTATTAAGGAAAAATATTAAAGACTATCATTTAAAGAAAAGGGCAAACAAATGAGGTAGGCAGTACCCACTGTGAGAAATGACGTGCAATATATATATATACATATATATATAATATTGGATTTTGGGTCATACCCGGCAGTGCTCAGGGGTTATTCCTGGCTCTATGCTCAGAAATCGCTCTTGGCATGCTTGGGGGAACCATATGGGATGCCAGGATTCCAACCACTATCCTTCTGCATGCAAGGCAAATGCCTAACCTCCATGCTATCTCTCTGCCCTGCAATATTTTATTTATTAGGAAAATCATTAGTTTTCCAGTTGAGTAACAATGTCTATACTTGGTTATTTTCTGTTTAAATAATTTATTGCAATAAGTAGTTAAAACCATGTTGTTAGCTTTTGTTAAGTTGAGTTTTACTTCTGTTAACTTGATTTCCAAACTCACAAAAGCTTGGCTGCACACAGGCCTTCTGTCCTTAAGAGCTCCAGCTGCTGGATGCACGTGAACTGTCAGCTGGCTCAGAGAGATAAGAGACAGCTGTGTGTGTGTGTGCTTGTGAAGTATAGAAAACAATTAGGTGAAATGCAGTTTTTAACTTTATCATTATTTGCTGGCTCTTGGTTATAAGATATAAAATAAGAACACCAAGCTCCCAAGAACCTGACTAGCCAGATCTTTCTCATCCTGCCAGGTCAAGGTGCTTCCATGGAACATCTGGAGGAACGAGCTTCATTATCTCACAGACCACCAGATGCCAGACATAGCTCCAAAATAACATTGGAAAAGAGGCCAGAGTGAATGACACCAACTGGGGGGGGAGGGGCTAGGAGATCACGCCTTCTCCTATGAACAATTATTGTTCAGTTCTACAGTGTAATGCTTTATGAACCTATAAAAATGTTTGGAATTATAATCTCATTATCATATGAAATTCTATAAGAATCCAGGGACGACATAGCTCAGGGTTCCTCCTTTGACCAGTACCTGCTGTGCCAGGTTTCTATTGGAATCCCAGAGCTCTAGAAAAAATAAACTCTGCGCTGCTTTTGCATCTCTGAAGATTTGGAGTCTTTATTGAGGAGTTGGGCTTTCCCCGGGGACCTGAACTTCCCTGCGAGAAAAATCCCAATTAAAGTACATGAAAGGCAAGCTGTATTGCTTGGTAGGACTCCATTTCCTTAAAAAACACAACACACAGCTTATCAATAGGTGTGCAAATGCAGAGAAAACAAATTTTATGACATTTGTAACAATAAAAGATATGCATACAGTAAACAGAAAAAAAAGCAGAAAAAAATGTATCATTTCGGGGAGAAAAGTAGATTTTTTTTTCCTATCTGATGCACTGTGATCAGGAGACAGAACAATCACTGGATGCCAAACCAGGCCTGGCTGGGCCTAAGTGACAAAGGAAAAGGAAAAAGGAGAAGGTCACAGATTCTGGGACAGCCGAGAACTAGGTCAGGTGGAACCAGAGGGCAAGAACCAGGGTCTAGCCCAGGACAAGGCCTGGAAGCCAGAGCTTCCACTTCCGCCCCTACTCTAGCTCGCCATTTCCGCCCCTACCCTGGCACGCTACTTCCGGGTTTCCGGCTCATCTCGCGATATCTCCATAGCGTTGTTTTATTTTCTGCAAATCTCGCGAGATTTGGAGCTCCCCTAGAATGTCGCGATGTTTCCCACTTTGCGAGCTTGTCAATTACTGCAGTGAGTTTAATTTCAGATGTCCAGGTGGGATATATTGACATTCATGATTGTTATTTTCAGGTGAACTCATTCATTTTGAAATTCTAGGGGCTGGCCAGAAAATAAAGAAAAGAAAACAAAGAAGAAAAGGTTTGTGTCAGAAGTGGGATTCGAACCCACGCCTCCATACGGAGACCAGAATCCCCAGCGCTGGGGAAGCGGAGCTTGAGTCTGGCGCCTTAGACCACTCGGCCATCCTGACACCCGGGAGCATGGGAAGGATTTTCTCCTAGAAGACTGTCACTGGCAGGCCAGAGGATGGCTTCTGTGACGCAAGCTGGGGATGACGTCAGACCCCCTAGGTAACGGCCCTGGGAGCAACGGTCCTGGGAGCAACGGTCCTTGGAGCGGCCCCGGGCTCACTGTCTCCTGCACCCCAGGTCAGTTTCTGTGCAATTTCTGAATTTAAATTCAGTTAATTAATTAATTTGTATTTAAATTAAAAATTAAAAAATAAAAATAAATAAATAAATGATTAATTGAATTTAAATTTAAAAATTAAAATTTAACTGAATTCCATTTAAATTGAATTGAATTTATAGCTTAAAAAATGTGCAGATTTTGGGACTGGGGGAATTCTAGACAGGTTTGGAAGAGGTGAAAAGAGAATTTGGGGAATTGAAGTTAAATTTCTCTCCCCGGCAAGAGTCTTTTTTTCTTTCTGCTCTACAAAGTTTTCACCTCCACCCCCCCCCTTATTTTTTATTTTCTGGAAAGCAAAGACTTCATTTCTGCATAGAAATGAAAAAATGGTGTTTCTGCGTTTGACCCTATTTTATTTAGATTTGCAAGAGACCCGCTCAAATATTCTTATTGATAAAAAAATTGAACAGCAAGTGGGGCTCAATGTGGCAAATCCACCTTCACATTTTTTTTCTCTTCAGTTTAAAAGATCTAAGGTTTAATAAATCAGAGATCATCATATCTGACAAGTAGAGAGTCTTCAGGGGGAAAAATACAAAAGAGTGACTTTATAGTCAGGAAAAGGGTGAGGTACAGTTAGCAAAAGAAAGTTTATTTTAGGTAAAAGCAAGCAAATAAGCAAGCAGAGGTATTTCACTAAATTCTCTAGTATTGATCTGGAAACTTTCGGACTGATTAAATTTCGATTGCTTTTTTGAAAGACGAAGATACAAAAATCAAATTATTAATGGGGCTTGGAAAGAATGATTGTATATCTGGCTAATATGTTACTAATGGGCTTGGAAAGAATGATTGTATATCTGGCTAATATGTTACTATTGTTATTAATTTTAACACCATTAAGTAATAAATGTGAAATAAAACAATTTTCTGAGAATGCACTTGACAAAGGATCTTGGGCTTTTGCATTATTTTTCTAATGAAAAGTACTACAGGTGAACGTTGCATTTTCATGAGAAGTGCTCAGGTGAAATTTTATTTTCACATCCCATAATTATTTACATAAATTTCCCCAGGAGGAATCATTAGATCAAAGTTTGTTTACTTTAAAGCTTTGATACATTGTCCAACTGCCTTATCAAATGCTTCAGATATAGACCTTTCAAACACCACCCACATAGATGATAATATTTTGAGCAACAAAATATTGTAAAGGTGAAGGCAACATTTGAAATGGATTGGCCTTAAACTGATAGTTGAAGCTTGGGTGGTTGCATGGGTTTCTATATATTTTGTTCATTTCTGTACACACAGGCTTTTAGAATTTGTAATGTAGGAGGGACAGCTGGGCATGTACTTTGCCTGCAGAAGTTTTGGGGATTTTTCTACATGTGATGCTTTATCATCTAGTCTGTGAATCAAGCCAGGTTTTAAACCAAACAACAACAACAACAACAACAAAATGTTTTTATTTATATTTATTGATTGGTCTTGGACCACACCCAGCAGTGCTCAGGGGTTACTCCTGGCTCTGCACTCAGAAATCACCCCTGGCAGGTTGGGGGGGAACCATATAGGATGCTAGGAATTGAACTGGGTTCCTCCCTGGTCAGCTCCATGCAGGGAAACGCCCTACCACTGTGCTATCTCTCCAGCCCCACAACAAAAAATTTTAATCCCGATGGGGGAAAATAATCCTGATTTCATCATAAAGAACTTGCTAATACTTTGGTATCATCTCTCCAGGTTTTATTAGTTTAAATGGATAAGCTGAAAAGTAAGACATTTCTACACCCTAACATATTCTTTTTTTTTTTTTTTTTTTTTTGGTTTTTGGGCCACACCCGTTTGATGCTCAGGGGTTACTCCTGGCTATGTGCTCAGAAATCGCCCCTGGCTTGGGGGGACCATATGGGACGCCGGGGGATCGAACCGAGGTCCTTCCTTGGCTAGCGCTTGCAAGGCAGACACCTTACCTCCAGCGCCACCTACCCGGCCCCACATATTCTTTTCTTTTTTTTTTTTTTTTTTTTTTTTTTTTTTTTTTTTTTTTTTTTTTTTTTGGTTTTTGGGCCACACCCAGTAACGCTCAGGGGTTACTCCTGGCTATGTGCTCAGAAGTTGCTCCTGGCTTGGGGGACCATATGGGACACCGGGGGATCGAACCGCGGTCCGTCCAAGGTTAGCGCAGGCAAGGCAGGCACCTTACCTTTAGCGCCACCGCCCGGCCCCTATATTCTTTTCTTATAACATTCTTTCGTATCAAGACCCAAATTCCATCTCCCAACTATCCACTTCTGAGTCAGAAGTCTGGGGGCAGAGGGGTGTACGCTACCGGGTTACATCCAAGTTCATTACAAACTTCTAGTGCTAAAAGCCAAATATAAGGTACATCTCAGAATTCTACATTTTCTCTGCAGTATGGACAAAGATATTACTGGGACAGTAATTTTCACATTTAACTCGTTTGCACAATTTGGTATCATCCTGGCAAGCAAATCCAGTTTCCCTTTTAAATATCTACACTAGTTTGGTTGGACTCTTAAATCTTTAGACCTCAGACCTGATTTCTTGGATTGAAGGAGGTACAGCTGGATGGTCCCCAAACCAAACAAAGAAGTCCCCCAAATGCAAAGGTTATTCTAGCTCCTTTGGACTTCTGTGACCCATACTGGGCCACCCATGCAGCCACGTACCCACTGGTCATCCTGTTTCTACTTTTACATGTCATCCATTCTAACTTTCTCAAGACTTCAAGTCCACCTGTTTTCAGGAGTCAGGTCCAACTGAACACAACACTAGTAAATTCATAATCTTCCATTTGTGAGGAGGCAATTTAGCAGTTTTTCCATTTTGGTAGATGTTTTTCACCCGAACTTCGTTAGGATTTTGCAAATAATGAAAAGAATCAACAGGCTCTAATGCACCTTCTGTGTCTTTTGGAATTCAGTGGCCAGGAGGCAAGTACCCAGTTTCCTATCATCTCGCTGGTGGATTGGCGTAGGGGGGAGGGCAGAGGCAGTTCTGTTCTTGAATGTCTGGATTTGCTCCTCCAGAGCAGCTCTTGTTCTTGGGGAGAAGCTTGTTTGCCTGTCAGCTGACCCAGCACCAGGGTGTCAAGGGTTGCTGAAGGCACAACTTCCCCGGGGTAGCCCAGACCTGGAGAAGAGTAGTGCTACCGTGAGTGTGGAGTGAACCACCTTTAATCTGCTGAGAAAACCAGAGCCAGTGGCACTGTGGGCCTCAAGCCTGTGCTAAGGGGCTCAGCAAATTCGAATCCGCTTACCTTTCTGCAGCTGAATCCCTTTAGATGCTCTTATTAATTCCTGAAACTTTACATCAAAAGGCAAAAATGCCATTTTCCCACGGTGTTGCTGTCTTCTCTTGCAGTTCATTCCTCAAAGAAACCTGGCTGTATTGGTGAACCCATAGTTGGATCTCCAGCCTCAGCTCTGGACTCAAGCACTCACCATCTCTGCCCTAAGTGAGCGAGCCTGCACGCCCAACGCTCCGTCAAGCCCACACCATGGGCTTCTTGGTCTGTGCCCAAGACACCGACTGCTGGTCCTTCTGCCCCAGCAAGCTCCAGGCACCCGCACAACCAAGCCTCTCCCTCTCTATTCTACCTCTCCAAATCCCTATTTACTCACCAGCTAGTGTAGGGTGGAATATATGCATGTTTGTGCTTCTGTTGCCTCAACTGTGTACCTTTGTCATTTACTTCCTAGACACCCCCCCTCCACTGTGAAATAAGGGTCACGGCTCCCACTTTTTTGGGGGCCTGAGCAATAAGACAGCGTGTTGGGTGTTTGCGCCTTACATGTGGTGGACCTGGGTTTGATCCGCCATGTCCCATATGGTCCTATAGCCCACCAGTTACAATGGAGTATTTCTGAGTATTCTACAAACAGGCTTTTAAATTTTGGTTTTTGAGCCACACCTACTGATCAGACTTAACAGCCACATGTGAGGCAAGAAGCCAGGCATGGTACCATCTCCCTCTGACCCCTTACATACAGACTTGTCAAATTTTTAGCAGAGGCAAACTTCAAGCCTGGTTAGGAATGAATGAACATAACTGACTATAATCACCATAAAATCTCAGGCTGGGGGCCAGAGCAGTGGTATGAGCTGTAAGGTGCCAGCCTAGGACAGACTGAGGTTAGATCCCCTAGCGTCCCATATGGTCCTCCAAGCCAGGAGCGACTTCTGAGCTCATAGCCAGGAGAATCCCTGAGTGTCACGGGGTGTGGTCCAAAAACAAACAAAAATCTCAGCCTGAACCAGTAGAGTTGTAGGCCGAGGAAGTCTAACAATTTCACAGCAGCATCGGGAAGAAGGTAGCATGCTACCTAAGCGAGAAAGTCATTTTACCATCTAGTTGGAAGTTAAATCATTGACAGATGAAATTCTGGCCCTAGAAGAGACACCAAGACAATAACCTCCATCTCCCAACCCAATGCTACCAAGTCCCATAAAAGCACCAGCATGTAAACAACATTCATACTTTATTTTTAAACAGAAAGGCATGTACCCAAAGGGAATTAGGACTAAGAACCATTATGGGGTGTCAAAGTGCTCTGCGTGGCCTTCCGAGCCTAGCATGCCTCAGAATCCAACGGTCAGGGAGGAAATGCTCCCAGATGGGATAGATGTCAGAAAGGCCAGTTTCCTAAGCCCAAAGGAGCCGGAGAAAAGGAGGGACAAGTCCAGGACTCCCTGGAGTAGTGAGTGGCCCAGAATTCTTGCAGGGAGGGAGGGAGTACTGTCAGTCCAAAGGTGTGTGAAAGGGAAGTGAGGAACACTGGATGGTTTGGGGCGAAGAATTATTCTGGGCGATGTGTATCCAGCACCGGGGTAACTTCCTTAGAATGAAGTGAGGAAAGAGACAGACACAGAGAGACAAAGAAACAAAGACAGAGAGAGGAGAGACCTCAAAGATTAGAGGCAAAGAGCACATGGATGAGAACTTTTTCTCATGAGAGGTGAGTGGCTGGCTGCCACCATTACTGTAAAATAATGTAACTAAGCGGCCAGAAAGGCCCGAACGGAGTTAACCAAACCAGGGCAACTGGGGACCAGGGGGAGCCCTAGTTCTGTTCCCAGAAAAAAACAGTCGAAGCAGGGGAGTCGTGCTGACAAGGCCTGTCATTTCTCTCCTGCTTCCTAGAAGGGTCAGAAACAACTGTACCCAAATCGCCCTGGAAACGCTCCACATTGAACATCACCCGCCTTCTGTCTCCCCTCCGGGAACAGGCCAAACACGAGGGGTGGGGTGATGGATGGACCCTGGTTTTGGTTTCGGGACCATCTGGAGACTTCTCACAACCTCTCATGATCTGTACGGGGAGGAGGATGGCAACCCCCGGCACTGGCGGGCCCGCCACTCCGCCAGGGCCCGAAGAGCGAGTGGAAAGGTAGCCGGTGGCAAAAAGATGGGCCCAAGGTAGGCCCCTACGGGGAGGTCTCCATGGAATGGCCAGGATTACCGACGTGGCCAGAAAAGCCATCGATGCCACTCCGAGGGCAGATGATGAGGGGGGCCGCGCTCTTGCCCCCTGAGTAGCTGAGGCTAAAGTAGGGGCGCACGGGCCCGCAGAAGGTGGCGTGAGAGAAGGTGAAGGTGTGGCAGCGCTCAGTGACGTTGTAGAAGGAGACCTCTCCCGCGTCGTAGTCCAGGAATATGCCCACGCGCTGCAGCGGGGTCCGCAGGGGCAAGGCTGTCATCGGCGAGGTGAGGGCCCAGTACTCCTTCCCGTACCACAAGGACACCGCCCAGAACCCATTCTGGGGGGCCGAGGTCACGCCGCCCTTCCTGCACACCGAGTCTTCGCACACGCCGATGGTCCACTTGGCCTTGTCGCCCACCTCCACCTCCCAGTAGTGGCGGCCGGCGATGAAGCAGGGCGAGCCCAGGACACAAGGGAAGAGGTTGAAGCGCTCAGGGTTGTCCGGCAGGTCCTGCTGCAGGTAGCTGTAGCGCACTTGCCGCAGGTTGTCGGAGAGGATGAGGCTCGGGTAGGCCGTGTCGGGATCTAGCGTCACATCCACTGGACAAGGGAAAGTGGGTCAATGGGGCCTGCTGAGCTCCTTGAGACAAACACATCCCCCCTCCACCCCCCTCTGCGCGCGAAACCCACCCCACGGTTAACATTCCCAAATCATACTGGGGAGCGGCTGGATGCCTCTCGGAGACCGGGAAGCATTAAAGCCGCTTTTTCCTCTCTCAGATATGGTTTCCAGTGTCTAATCCAGATTGTCACAGAACTTGCAAACTTGGGGGTTTCCAGACTTCCCAAGACCCCATTCTCACACCCCCACGGCCCTCCTGTGGGACCCACCCATGTACACTGAGAAAATCCTCGATAGTGACCAGGCATTGTGGAGCTGTGGGCCAGGAACTGGCACTTTTATTTCTCTGCCCAGCTTTCAAAATCCCACCTTAATTTCCTCCTGTCCATGAGATCTTTTTTCCTTTTTGTTTTTTGGTTTTTGGGCCCCACCCGGCGGTGCTCAGGGGTTACTCCTGGCTGTCTGCTCAGAAATAGCTCCTGGCAGGCACGGGGGACCATATGGGACACTGGGATTTGAACCAACCACCTTTGGTCCTGGATTGGCTGCTTGCAAGGCAAACGTTGCTGTGCTCTCTGGGCCTGAATTTTTGTTTTGTTTTTTTTTGTTTTTGTTTTTTTGGGCCACACCTGTTTGATGCTGAGGGGTTACTCCTGGCTAAGCACTTGGAAATTGCCCCTGGCTTGGGGGGACCATATGGGAAGCCGGGGGATCGAACCATGATTCTTCCTTGGCTAGTGCTTGCAAGGCAGACACCTTACCTCTAGCACCACCTCTCTGGCCCCGAATCTTGGTATTTAATACTAGGGCACCCTGTACTCATGGGATGCTCTTGGCTTTTGCCTTGCACGCGGCCGACCCAGGACTGATGATGGTTTGAATCCCGGCATCCCATATGGTCTCCCAGGTCTGCCAGGAGTAACCCAAGCACTGCCGGGTGTGACGCAAAAAAACAAAAACAAAAACAAAAACAAACAAACCAAAAATAGTGGGATGTGGGCTGGAACAATAGTATAGTGGGAAGGGCATTTGCCTTGCACACAGTCCACCCAAGTCCAATCCCTGGCATCCTATCTGATCCCACCAAGCACACCAGGATTAATTTCTTAGTTCAGAGCCTTCGCATTACTGAACGTGGACCCCCAAGAAACCCAAAAACAAAACCCCAGGGTTTTGGCCATTTTACACTTGAATTTCTCTCAACTTTCCCCAGATGGCTCTGGCTCCTGTCACCACCTACCTGAGTATAATTGAGCCTCTCTCAATTCTGAAAGAACAAAAAAGGAAAAAAAGTTATGGAAGTCACAAGAACATTTCCGAAAATACCCAGTGAGGGAGCTTGGCTAGTTTTAGGAGGGTCTGTTTGAGAAATCCCAGAAGTTCATGCCAATCACACCCTAACTTTATCACACAATCACAGACTCTATCCAGCCACACATTCTAAGGGAAGAGACTGGTTTGGGCAGAACAAAGCAAGGGTTCAGCCTCACAGAAGCAGCTGGCCCTTCAGGGAACAGCTCCCAGCTCCAGGCCACCTCCACTTCCAAAGCTGGCTCTGCTAAGGACCTGACAGACACAGCTACCAAGAAGGCCCTTTGTGCCAGACAAGGTTACACGGCTACGCTCAATCTGGCTGTTGCAAGGCAGACTAAAGCATGAGGAAATGGGAAACAGGTCAAAGATGTCCTAGCCTAAACCAATTCTGGGACACAAAGCACAGTGCATACAGGGTTTCTTCCTGCATGCTCTGCTCGTGGAACCATGTGGCATCCCCTAAATCGAGATTGCTAGAAGTCCAAAAAGTGCATCTGAAAACATCCACACAAATATGGAATCAGTACACACCACATAGAAAAATGCCGGATCCGTGTGGCCTGTCATTTCTGAGTGAACAGGAAAAAGGCTCATATGTGTCTGGTTCCAGAATCTACCATTCTGCTTGGGACCTTAACACTAGTATAGTTATAGCTATTGGATCCTGAGGATGTGGCAGATGACCAGACATGATGGTGCTCAGGGGTTACTCCTCTGGCAAGCTCAGGGGACCATATGGAATGTCGAGAAACGAACCCGGGTTAAGGCAAGGCAAACATCCTACTCCTGTACTAGCACTCAGCTCCCAGAAAAGCACCTTTGGACAAGCCTCCCAGTACCCGGGACACTATGTTTAATAACCATGCAAATAGGCTCCTGACTAAAAGCTGTAAAAATGATAACCACTCTTTATCCTGACAGCTTTGTAAAGAACTATCACTGCCTTAAGCAGCGCAGACACCCCCGTGAGGTGGCAATGGAGAGTAGGACATCAACCGAGGCGCTGGTGGCTCCAATGTGCACAAGAACAGAAACTCCCTAACTCCCGCCTGTCAACACTGGCTTCAAGGACATGTCAGCTGGATAGTTTTGTTCACTCTTCCCCGCCCCTGCAAGCAAAACCAAACAATCAAACTATTCCTTATACTCATTCCTTTTGAAATGTCTATTGTCCCTGTGGATACAGACAAGATTTAGTTCATTAACTACAAGCACGAAGAAAGCAGAGTAAAGATCACCTACCCCAGAAGCCAGCCTGTGGGAACAACATTCTCCCCCCACTCACCCACTCCTTTGCAGGGAATTATTCCCTAAAGGTCCAGGAAGTAAAATGAATTTACCTTGGATTTTCTCCATATCTGACTGCATTTTTTCTAAAGGGAGAAGAGAAGACACAATACCTAGTTAGCGATCCAGTACCGAGTTGGAGGATATGGATCTTCAGAGAAACCCACGGTGCCTCCCTCCTTGGGTCTCTTACAAAAATTACCTGTGAACTGCTTTAGGCTCTCTGTCAAGAATAGGCATTTCTGGGCAAAAATGTGGATTTTCTCTTGTAGATCTGGAGGTGTGATCCAAGGTTCTGGGATTCTGATTCTCTCAGCCCTAAGTTCAAAGAGAAAATACAAACCAACCCCAGTGAGCTCCTAAGCCCCTGTCCCCAGCCTTGGTCTCCATCTCACACACTGGAAAGGAGTCTTTTCCACATTCTTAGACTAGAGGCTTCCCAATTTATTGGGCCTGCTCTTTTTGGATAGAAATCCTACTCACCACGTCCAGAAGACTGAGCTGAAGTCAACACTGTCCCCCAGCTGCACCCGGGGCTCATAATCCCCCTCCATTGCTGCAGGGACCTGAGCCCACTTCCTGAAACAATGCCCTAGAACTTCAGTTCTAACCAAGGACCTTATGGGGCCCATGAAGGTTCCAATGATATTACAAGGGACCACAATGGGGGAATGTCTTCAATGGGGGCCTAACCAGAAGGAAACAAGGTCAAAGGGGGGTGTGCTGAGAGAAAGGCCGAGAAGTGGGAGACAGAGAAATGGGAGACTGTCATCACTTCCAGTCACCCAAGCATCCGATCTAAGGGCTTTCTCTGGGCCAGGAGAGTACAGTAAGTCGCAATCCCTCCTACCACTCACAGCCATGGCTCCAGACTCTAAGGTGAGGATCGGCCCTCAGTTGAGCGGAGAAGGATGAGACCTAAGAGGTGCTGATGGTAATGAGCTCCTGCACCTACATCCCCATGAAACAAAGCGCTGTAACTATGCACGAACACTGAGACCCACGAAATCCCGGGCCTTAGCTCACCTAATCCTAAGTGTTAAAGAGCTGCAAGATCCTCGGGCTGCCTTCCAGTGAGGGCAGAACTAGAGTTATACCGGCACAAACCAGAGGCAAGTGCTGGAGCGACAGTGCAGGGGCTCAGGCATTTGTTTGGCACCATGCCCAGGAGCTGTCTTGGAGCTCCTGACCCAGCACTGCTAAGCCTGAGACACACACTGCTGATGTGGCCCCAAACCCAAAATTGAAATGAAACAGGCTAAGCAGGTTAAAACTTATTGGGGGGAGGGTGGTGGAGCAAAAGCACAGCTGTAAGGTGTTTGTCTTGCACATGGCCAACCCAGGATGGGCATGGGTTCGATTCCTGGCACCCATATGGTCCCCGAGCCTGCCAGGAGCGATTTCTTTCTTTTTCTTGGGTCACACCTGGTGGTTATTCCTGTCAGGCTTGGGGACCATATGGGATGCCAGGAGCAATTTTGAGGGCAGAGCCAGGAGTAATCCCTGAGCACCACTGGGTGTGGCCCAAAAACCAAAACAACAAAAATAACACCCCACAACTTTGTTGGGGTCACCTGTCTGAAACTTGCAGAATTTTTTCAGTTCACTCCACCCCAGGGACTACATCTCAGGAACTACAATGATTTTTGTTGGTTGATTTAGAGCCATATCCTGTCATGTTCAGGGACCGCATGGTATCTGGGACTGAACCACTCCTGCATACAAAGGACATGACCTAACCTCCCAGCCAAGAACCTCAACTCCATCAACACTCTTCTCTCCACGTAGCCAAACCACCCCTACTCTAAGGACCCCCAGCTCAATATTTCCTCAGATGTCCCTGGAACTCGGTCAAATTGCATTTTTCAGGGAGTTTTCATACCTCAGCTCCAAATCAAACTTGTACCTGACACAACTATCCCCGAGGCTCGTCCCACTGGCCCTGGGTTTCTGTTCTGGTTCACTCAGCATGTGCTGAGCTCCAGGGAGTGATGGGGCTCAGGAAGAGCAATTCCAGCTGGCCCTTCCTCCCCATGATAGGAAATTAAGTGTGTTGGGTTACACCTTATTTTAACTAAAGAAACAAAGTTTATCCCTGGTTTCTTTGTAATTGTTTTGGTTTCCCCCAAAACAAAGGTTGTCTTACTTGTAACCGTGGGTGGGTTTACTGGCCCACCCAGGGGTGATATCTGTACTCAATAAAAACGGCAGTTCTGGCAGGCAGTGGGATCCATACTAGGTAGAAGACTGCCAGACTACATGTGTTTCACCCTCAGCCTGGTGTGGATTGTTTTTTCTGGGACCCTGATTCAGATTCGTTCACCTGGGCTTGGAGATACAGTGCGTGGGATGATTTTACATAAGAGGACGATGAATGGAGGCAGGTTCTGAACCGCTCAGGAAGCAATGTCCAGGACTGTCTTCAGTAACCACATCCCCAGGAACTCCTGGGTAAGCCTGAGCTGCAGTTCAGGCTTCGGCTCAAGGACAGGCAGGGAGCGTGCCAGCTGGGTGCGCTGTCCCTGTTGCCTCTGGACTCCTGTCAGGGATTTGAGGAATCTCTCCAGATTTAGTGAGTGCACAGGGATGGGTGATGGGGCAGCAAACTGTACCTGCTTAATGTGTCCCCGATATCCTAGAAGAGAAAAGAAAAACCATGAAGTCACTCTCACTCCAGCTCCCATGGGTACCTGGGGACAGGATAAGATCTCCACGCTGAGGAAAACAGCACCAGCAATGATGATGTGACTTCAGGTTCACTAACACAAGCCCTCCTGCCCCCGGAAGTGCTACTGGATTTGATTTTAGACTGGCTTCTCATAATTTCCAATACACAACAAAGCTGCTAGTACCAAGGGCTTCTGAGGGAATGTTTTACCAGCTTATTCTAGACATTTTTATTTTACTTTAATACCTCTTTATATTATATGCCATTATACATCTGAGTATATATCCTAAGAACAAGTACATCTTCTTTCCTTTTTATGGGGGGTGGTTCACCCAACAATGCTAAGGAGTACCAAGGATTGAACCTGGGTGAGCCACATGCAAAGCAAGTGCCCTACCATTGTATTATCGCTCTAGCCACACAAGCACCTTTTCTGATATAAGTATAGGAGACATCAGACTCTACAACTGACAGTCCCGCCAAGTATAATATCTGGGAGCAGACCTTTAACAAAAGCTCTAATTCATCATCCTTTCCTTTCTGGGTTGGGAAGAGTACATGATGACTGGGTGAAACTGCCAGCCTTGAGCCAGCCACCTCCCAGCCCTACTCCTGTGTCTGCATTAATCAATAATCTGTCAGATGTGCAAAGGGCCAGGAATGCAATCCAGTGGGAAATTACATCCCCTGCATGTGACACCGCTGTTTCTTTTATCTACCCAGCAGTGCTCAGGGCTTAGTCCTCGCTCCTCCGTCTTCAGGGATCAGTCTTGTCAGGGATGGGGAGGCACAGGTGTCCTGTCCAACACCCAGCAGCTCCTACACTTATTATCACATATCACAGGGGTGGCAAACAAGTTTGACACAAAGAGCCAAAATTTTAAACTGTGAGAGTCAGAGAGCCACACCACGCAGTGATCTGCCAAAACACTCACACAAAAGCATCTAATTTTAACAACAATAATATATTAAACACATACTGCATTTTGCCATTTTGAGTGAGGGTCAAAATTCTGTTTGCCACCCCTGACGTATCATTTAATCTCCAAATAAGAAAGCATAGCTTTCTACTTCTTGTATTTAGAATTGTGTGTGAGCCGGGGCCGAGTGACAGCATAGCAGGCAGTCAACCTAGGTTTGATCCTTGGCCTCCCATATGGTCCCCCAAGGAATGATTTCTTTTGTTTTTGGTTTTTGGGTCACACCCGGCAGTGCTCAGGGATTACTCCTGGCTGTCTGCTCAGAAATAGCTCCTGGCAGGCACGGGGGACCATATGGGACACCGGGACTCGAACCAACCACCTTTGGTCCTGGATCGGCTGCTTGCAAGGCAAACACCGCTGTGCTATCTCTCCGGGCCCAAGGAATGATTTCTAAGCACAAAGTCAGGACTAACCCGAGTGCCGCTGGGTGTGCCCCAAAAAACAAAAAAAGAAGAGTGAATGTTTGTCCCCGGTCCAATGCTCAGCCAGGAACTTCACACGTGTCATCAATCACACATCATAGCCTCTCTGAACAAAAGAGCTTAGCATTCTAATTCTCACAACCTTTTTTTTTTTTTTTTTTTTTTGGTTTTTTTTTTTTGGGCCACACCCTGTGACGCTCAGGGGTTACTCCTGGCTATGCGCTCAGAAGTTGCTCCTGGCTTCTTGGGGGACCATATGGGACGCCGGGGGATCGAACCGCGGTCCGTCCTAGGCTAGCACAGGCAAGGCAGGCACCTTACCTCCAGCGCCACCGCCCGGCCCCAGCATTCTAATTCTCGTACTTAGAATTGTGCCCTTCTCTAGTTCGCCTCCAGCAGCATTAATAAAGACAGTAGCTGACACACTTCCTCACTTCCAACCTCATGGAAAATGCCCCAAATATTTCCCTGTTAAGTTCAAACTCGTGGCCCCACCTTTCCTTCTCTTGTAAGTCCAGCTATCCCACACATTCCCCCCCAAAATCTCACAAGTTTGTTTTACCCTAAAGAAAGGCTATAACATTCTGGGCATAGGGGCCCGAGAGATAGCATAGTGGCAGGGCATTTGCCTGGCACACAGCTGACCCAGGACAGACGGTGGTTCAAATCCCAGCATTCCATATAGTTCCCTGAACCTGCCAAGAGCAAATTCCTTGTGCAGAGCCAGGGGTAACCCCTGAGCACTGCCAGGTGTGACCCAAAAGCGAGGAGAAAAAAAAATTCTGGGGCGGCAGAGTTAGCACAGTGATAGGGCCTTTGCCTTGCACATGGCCAACCCAGAACAGACCCAGGTTCGATTCCCAGCATCCAATATGGTCTCCAGAGCGACTTCTGAGCAAAGAACCAGGAGTAACCTGTGCTCCCCCTCAAAAAAAAAAAAAAAAGAAAAAAGACCCCATAGCGACAGCAAAGTGGCAGGGTGTATGCCTTGCATCCAGCCAGCATAGGATGGACACCGGTTCGAACATGCCATATGGTCCCCTGAGCCTGCCAGGGCGATTTCTGATAGCAGCCAGGCAGGAGTAACCCAAGCACAACTGAATGTGCCTCCCCCCGCCAAAACCAAACCAAACCAAACCAAACCAAAACAAAAATTAATCGTGCTGCCATAGGCACACATGTATCAAACTGAAACCAGACACTGGAGCTTTGCTCAATCCCTCAGACAGATGCCACTACATCTATGAAGCACTCTGTTTTTCTGTGGTGGTTGGGAATCTGAGTCACACTCTACAATGCTCAGAATCACTCCCTCACTCCCAGTGGTGCTCAGGGATACTGGAGCTCAAATGCTGGTTGGGTGGGCACGTGATGGCAAGGGCCCTAACCACTGTACTATCCCTCTGGTCCCATGTATGTATGTATGTATGTATGTATGTATGTATGTATGTATGTATGTTTGTTTGTTTTTTGGGTCACACCCAGCAGCGCTCAGGAGTTACTCCTGGCTTTACACTCAGAAGTTGCTCCTGGCAGGCTCGAGGAACCATATGGAATGCCGGGATTCAAACCACCGTCCTGCATGCAAGGCAAACGCCTTACCACCATGCTTTATCTTTGGCCCTGCCTTCTTTATTTTTAATATTCGTAGCAGCAAAAGGTAGAGAGCAACCCAAAACCATCAATTCACAAATGTATCAAAACATGGCACATACCCACATGAGGAGGCACTGTTCAAATGCGGATACCTGCCACAACATGTAACACTACTGAAAAAGCATTAAGGGGCCCGGGACAGCCAGGGATGGGGTGTTTGCTTAGTAGCATAAATGGCCTCCTAAGCACCAACAATCAGCCCTCAGCACAAACCCAGGTGCCCTTAAACACCACCTGGTCAGGCACATCATCACCTCTCACAGAAGCAAACCAGCAACCAGACACAAGGCCGTGACCCACCCCATTCCCCTCAAGAGCCACAACAACAAAAGCCCAAACCTAGGGGCTGACAGAGGGAAAGGAGAAAGGAACCAGGACTGACTGTTTAACACGGGGTTTCCTTCTCAGGGAAGAATGTTTGTTGTAGGACTAATAGCTGGACCAGTTCAGCTGAGATCATACTCGGCAGGCACAGCTCAGTGTGAGGACAACAGGAGGCCCAAGTCCACAGCACAGGAGCCCTGTCCCGACTGAGCCAGCAACCCAACAATGGGCAAAACTGAACAGGAAGTTGCACAGGCCACACTGGTCCCAGAGACAGCTAAACTTAACCTCGAGGGGACAGACAACACAACAGGGAGCAAACAGCGGAGAGGGCCTTGCATGTGGCTGACCCAGGTTCAAGCCCCAGCATCAGAGATCCCAGAGCCTGCCAGGAGTGATCCCTGAGCGCAGAGCCAGAGTAAGCCTGACAATGTCAGGTGAGGCCCCGAAACAAAAAACTTAAAGAGAACCCATGTGAACAAAATCAATGTTTTATCAGGAAAGACCACAGTGAAGTGTGATGGCCAATCAGACCCCCCAAAAAAACCAAAAACAACCTGATGCAATCAAGTCTCTGGGCTCCAGGGAAGGGAACCTGGGTTCCAGTGATGGGATATAGAACAGTGCAGTAGAGAGAGGCTTTACATGCGAGAGGCCCAAGGCCCAGGGCCAATCCTCAGTTCTTGGTATTGCTGCCAAGAGCAACCAGAACCTGAACACAGAGCAGGTACATATCCAAAAATCTATGGTGTGCCAAAAACAAAAAAAGGGGTGGGGATGATACAACATTGTGACAACTACTTCCATTCAAATATGGGTTGCGGGGCTGGAGAAATAGCATAATGGGCAGGACCCTTGCTTTGCACACAGCTGACCCGGGTTTAACCCCAGCATCCCATACAGTCTGCTGGGCATCGTCAGGAGTGATCCCTGAGTATAGAGCAAGTAAGGCAGTCCTGAGCATCGCTGATGTGACTGACACCAAAACCAAATAGATCAATAAATGGTGCACCACTGACATGTACTGATGGTTTAGCTCCAAAGTCCTGTTACTATGCAAGAAAAGTCCTTGTTCTGAGGAAACTTAAAACCAGGGGGATAGAGAAATAGTACAGAATGGGCAGGACAGCTGAGATCTCCTCAGCACCGCTAAGTTATTGCTCAGTGCAGAGCCAGGAGAAGCCACGAGTGCGGCCGGTCAGGCCCCAACACCGAAGCCAAACAGATAAAGGGGAATTAATGGTAAGGACCACCTTTCCTGGGATTCTGAAGACAAAGTCTGCAATCGGGAGAGGGCAAAGGAACCCTGCGTCTGAAGCGAACAGATAAGGCCTGCAGTGGTCATGATGACACAGAGCCGAGACTTGAGGCCCGCTAACACCAATGAGGCCAAGAGTGTAAAACAAGGCGCTAAAGGCCCTCACAGCCTCCACCTAAAGCACTCTCAGTTGGCCGTGTCCTGAAGCATTCTTCATCCAGGACACACTGTGTCTCCAGCTGCCCTTTGCAAGTTCTTCCTTCTCTCCCTGGCAATTACATGCTTGGGTAACTGAGCCCTAACTTTTTTACTCCAGAGCAAGAATCGGTGAACTTTTTCTCGGAAAAGCTAAAGGGTTTTAGGTTTATGAGTCACACTCTACTGCGACTCAACTGCTGCTTCTGTGGAAGTGACAAGACACTGAGTTGAGAAATCCATATGGCTATGCCAGAAGATGAACAGACACTAAAAACTCCTATTTTATATCATGAAAGGCGGTTTTTGCTATCTCCCCAGCCACTTAAACCATAAAAAACTCAGGGATGCAAAAATACAAAAGCATACGTGACTTCCTGAAACCAACCCCATCCCCTCGTCAACTGAAAAACTCAGAAACTGAGCCACAGTAAAAACAGCAGGCTGGAATGATAGCCCAGTGGTGCCTGCCCTGCGTTGGTTCCCCGGCCCCCCACAACAGAACCACCAAGCTCCAAGGTCTCACCTGCAGGAGCTCCCGCGTGGGCTGCTGCTGCTTCTCCTCCAACTGTGCAATGAGACTACTGAGGTGGGAGATGTTGCAGGAGAACTGGGTGATGGCACCATTGATGCTGTTGTAAATGGCCAAGTCCAGCTCCTCGAGGCGCGCCAGCAGGCGGTACTCGTGTTCCTTGAGAGAGTGGTAGAGCTGCTCGAACTCCCACACGATCTTCTCCCGCTCCATCTGTGTGAGGCTCTGGACAAGGTTGAAAGTCCTGAGTGAGGAAGGGGGACTCAGCCCAAACCTCTCCCCAATCCCTGGCATCCACACTGTCCCGAGTTGTGGGATCGAGTACCACCAGGAGTGATTCCTGACTGAGCGCAGAGCCAGGAGTAACCAAAGAACCGCAGGATGTAAAGCCCCCCCCCAAAAATAAAGATAAAGAGAAGTACAATGGCTATACTTTACATGCAGCTGACTCAGGTTCGCTCCCCACCACCCCTGAGCCCCACCAACATAAGTCCTAAGTGCAGGTCTAGGACTAAGACCCAGACACCTACCAGATGTGGCCCCCAAACTAATAAACTTGTAAAAACTAAGCGAAGATGTACACTATAAAAGTCAACTTTGGGGGCCCGGAGAGATAGCACAGCGGTGTTTGCCTTGCAAGCAGCCGATCCAGGACCAAAGGTGGTTGGTTCGAATCCCGGTGTCCCATATGGTCCCCCATGCCTGTCAGGAGCTATTTCTGAGCAGACAGCCAGGAGTAACCCCTGAGCACCGCCGGGTGTGGCCCAAAAAAAAAAAAAAAAAAAAGTCAACTTTGGGGTTAACTTTTGAGTTTTCAAAGAAAACCTGCAGATATCCCTGGCGCTAAAGTGAGCAGTATCACGAAAATCGCTCCCCAAGAGGAAGGGGCAGGGAGTGTCACCTGCAGGATGGCGCCAGAGGAGGCTGCAGTGCCTAAAGTTTGCTGCCATCGTTTCCAAAGACCAACCTTGGTCAACACCAAGATCCCAAGTCAAACAGGTTTCCAGAAACCCCAAATCATTTCATTCTTCCATCCCGTCTTTCCCCTAAGCTGCAGGAAGCCCTCAGTCAGATTCTCAGCTGCCACACCTGTGCTTATCAAAATTTGGGGTGAGCTTGTCCCACAAAATGAAAGGACAAGACTCATCAGCCCCATGCAGAGAGTGGGTGGGGGAGTGTGTCCTGTGAATCCCAGAGACCCTTACCAAGAGCTCAGCTCGCGCCTGCTCCCCTTGAGCCCTCCGTCTCTTCTTTAAATCTTTCACTCTCTTGAGATGGTCCAGCTGGTTCTGAATTTGCTCCTGAGAAAAGCAAAAACATCAGGGTTAGTCCAAGATTAAGCCAACTGTGACATCATGTGGTCGCTGTGAATGACATGAGAACCACAGTCCTCACGCTAGGCCCTGCCCTGGAACCCCAGTTTAGGCGTTCACAAGTCTCCTGTAGCCACCTATGCGGGACCTAAAGGAGAGGATCACCTCCCTGGCGCAGGAAATAAACGCATAGCTTAGTGGAAAGGTACATGGGCAAGACCGATCACTCTGTGACATCATCCCGAGAGCCCAAGGATGGCCCGTCTTCTCTCACTCTTCGTTCACCAGCACCCCTATCCAGACTCCTCGCCTTGCCCACTTTTCAGATGCCTACGCCCAGCATCAGTGAAATATGCAGGCCAACAAGTGATGAACTGGGCAAGGAAGTAGTGGCCTACCTGCGTTATCTACCCAACTATGGGCGCCCCTCAAACCAGCAGGTCCTCCATAAATAGCGCGGTGCACCCCGACAATAACTCCTGACCAGAACCCCTGCAACTAGCGCCCAGCCAGCCTGAGCAGAGAGCGGTGCCTCCCTTGGCTTCCAAGTCACTGTCAATCAACCTCCCACCGGGGCTGGGCCAGCCTCCAACTAACTGGCCCAAGCTAGGTGCTTCTTTCTAGAACCTTGAGACGACGGGGAGGGGAGAGCAGAGCTGGAAGTGGAGGTGTGGGAGGGAGGCAAGGCTCAGTGGACTTGATGGGTGGATGGGCCCAGGGGGTGGCTGGACACTAACTCACATCAATGATTCCCTGAGGGTCTCCTGGCACCTTCTTTGGAAACCAAGGACGGGGTGGGGTGGTGGTTGGAGACCCCCATCAATGTTTCCATAAGGGTCTCCTGGACACCTTCTTTGGACAGCAAAAGTCCAGGGTGTTGGAAACTCGCATCAATAGTACCCCCAAGGGTCTCCTGGGCACCTTCTTTGTACACCACAAATGGGGGGGGGGGTTGGAGACTCACATCAATGGTCACACCCCCAGAGTCTCCTAGGCACCTTCTCTGGACACCAAGGACCCGGGAGGGGTGTGTGTGTTGGAGACCCCATCAAGGGGTCCCCCCGAGGGTCTCCTAGGCACCTTCTCTGGACACCAAGGATCCAGGAGGGAATGTGTGTGTTGGGGACCCCATCAAGGGTCCCTCCGAGGGTCTCCTAGGCACCTTCTCTGGAACCAAGGACCAGGAGGAATGTGTGTGTTGGGGACCCCATCAATGGTCACCCCCCCAAGGTCTCCTAGGCACCTTCTTTGGACACCAAGGACCCGGAGAGATCTGTGTTGGAGACCCCATCAAGGGTCCCCCGAGGGTCTCCTAGGCACCTTCTCTGGACACCAAGGACCAGGAGGGATGTGTGTATTGGAGACCCCATCAAGGGTCCCCCCGAGGGGCTAGAGACCCCCACCGATGGTGCCCCAAAGTCTCCCGGGCTCCTTCTCTGGACACCAAGGACCCGGGAGAGATGTGCGTTGGAGACCCCATCAAGGGCCCCTGCTCCGGACGCCAGGGGCCCGTGGGGGGCGCTCGGGAGCCCACCTTGAAGCCCTCGACGGCCTCCTCGAGCGGCAGCACGCTGTGGCCGCGGTGCTCGCGCGAGCGGTCGCACACGACGCAGATGGGCGTCTGGTCCTCCTCGCAGTAGAGCTTGAGCGGCTCGCGGTGCTTGTCGCAGGCGCCCATGCCGCCGCCCGGCCCCGCCGCGCCCGGCCCGGCCGGCCGCTCGGCGCGCAGCTGGCGCACCAGCTGGGTCACGTTGGCCAGGTGGCGGTTGGGCCGCACCAGGCGGCGCGCGAACGTCTCGCGGCACTGCGGGCACGACACGGTGGCCTCGGCCGCGCCCCAGCAGCGCGCCAGGCACGCGCCGCACACGTTGTGGCCGCAGTCCAGCATCATGGGCTCGGCGAAGTACTGCAGGCACACCGGGCACGTCGTCTCCTGCTGCAGGCACTCCGCCACGCTCACGCTCGCCGCCGCCATGGCCGCTCACAGCGCGCCGGGCGACGCCGCCGCGAACGAACCGCTCTCGCGGGCGCCGCGCGCGCCTCTGGCCGGCGCCGCCGGAAGGGGCGCGGTTTCGGGCTCCGGGGTGGGCGTGGCCCCGCGCGCGCACGCGCGGTCCACACGTCGGGCTTCTCGGACCCGCAGAGCGAGCGGAAGGGGCGGGGTTTATGATGGAACGAGGGCGTGGCCTGGCGGGTGCGCATGCGTGCTTCGCGGCTCACGCTAGCCCGCGCTGGAGTTCCCGTGGGTGGAGAAGCCGGGCTTCGGCGCGAGCGGAAAAGGCGGGGTTTATGATGGAAAGAGGGCGTGGCCTGGCGGGTGCGCATGCGCAGTTCCCGGCTCGGCTGGAGCTTCCGGTGTGTGAAGTCCCACTTCTCGGACCCCGGCGCGAGCGGAAGGGGCGGGGCTTATAACGCGAAGTAGGCGTGGCCTCTCACGGGTTGTCTCGCGGTCGCCCGCGCTGGAGTTCCTCGTACGTGAAGTCGAGCTTCATTGACCCTGGCGCGAGCGGAAGGGGCGGGGTTTATTAGGTGCAGTGGGCGTGGTCTTGCGGGCGCGCACGCGCGGTTTCCGGGTTGGCGCGCGCGCACCCGCGCTGGACCATTCTGTGTATGGAGAAGTCGAGCTTCTCTGACCAACGAAGCGAGCGGAAGGGGCGGGGTTTCGATGTACGTGGGCGTGGCCAGGCGGGCGCGCATGCGCGATCCCCACGTTGACGCACCTTCCCCCGCACCGGAGCTTTCTCTATGTGAAGTCGAGTTTCTCTGACAACGGCGCGAGCGGAGGGGTGGGATTATGACGTAAGTGGGCGTGCCCTGGCGGGCGCGCATGCGCAGTCGGTCCCCGTCTCGGCTTGCCCACCGCTGGAGCTTCTCTTGCCTGATGTGTCTCAGACCCATCCTGATGTGCTTGCTGGCTTCTTTCCTGTTTGTGCCTATTTGTTGCCTTGCTGACTTGGTGAACTCTATGGTGTGGTTTTCAAGTCTTAAAGGCTGTTGATCCATTGCAATCACACTGCCCTGAAGTGTTGGGGGGCCAACTGAATGCTCCCCTTTGCACTATTTTAGGGCGATTATCCCCCCCAGTGACCATGATTCTGCGGGGAAATTTTTGGTCTTTCCCAATTTCTTGGCTGTTTTCTTCCCCCTTATTTTATTTTTCTCCCCATGGGCCGAAACGTCTGAGGAAGTGAACTTGCCTACCCCAAACTCACCTGTGTCCCCAAGATCCTTGGACTTGAAGACTGAGTGGTTGAAACTTCACTCAGGTCTTAAAAAAAAAATGCAACACTCCTTCAAAAGTCAAGGCTTAACGACTCGATACCAGGAAATCTTTGTATTTAAGGGTTGAAAAATATTGAGAATGTTCCTCTGAATTTATTCTAAAGGGTCCAATCACAAAAGATGAATTTATGATCAAAGGTTGCCCACTAGCTTGTAACCCATACTGGCAAAGAAAAATGTGCTTCCCACTTCTCTTTCCCTATGGAAATGGCTTCTTCATGCACACAAATTGTTTCTTGGGGGGAACATGACTGTTCCACTGTTATTTCCAGTTCCCAGTTAAGCTTGTTTTTGCTTCAACTCTTATCTCTGGAATATTGGCCTGTGAGCCACCAGTACCCAAACTTGGGGTAGCAGTAATAGTCCTAGCCCACTAACAGGGAAAAAAAAAAGTAGAGGGGCTAGAGCATGGATATGGAGTTTGCTTTGCACTTGTTTGTTTCCCACATCTCATGATCCCCCAGGTTTTACCACCAGAAATATTTTCTGAGTGCAGAGCCAGGAGTAACCCTTGTCTATTGTCAACTATGGCCAAACCAAAAAAAGTAGAATTATGTTTGGGCTAGACCACACCATAGTCTGGCCTTACAACATTTATAATTGACTTGCAAACACAAATGACAAGTAGAGCAAGACACGTTACTCAAAAGAGCAATGGACTCGTTAGGAAAAGGTAGGGACACTGATGACTGGAGGGGACACTGATGTCTGGCTGAGCTGTAGTGTCAGATTTCTAGCTCAAGATCTTCACTGAGAACATGGACACAGGTTCTGCCAAATATTTAGATTTTTCACGAGAAGGCAGAAATATCTGCTTTCTGTGAAACTTGCTGATTTTAAATGATAAATCTGTTAAAAATTATTACAGAAATTGGAGGCCAGAGCGATAGCACAGGGGGTAGGGTGTTTGCCTCATATGAGGTCCACTGGGTTTGATCCCTGGCATCCTATACGGTCCCCAAAGCCTGCCAGGAATGATTTTTTTTTTTTTTGTTTTGTTTTGGGGCCACACCCGTTTGACGCTCAGGGGTTACTCCTGGCTATGTGCTCAGAAATCGCCCCTGGCTTGGGGAGACCATATGGGATGCCGGGTCGGGGATCGAAGATCGAACCTCGGTCTGTCCTACGCTAGCGCTTGCAAGGCAGACACCTTACCTCTAGCGCCACCTTCCCGGCCCCAGGAATGATTTTTGAGGTCTGAACTAGGAGTAACCCCTGAGTACTGCTGGGTGTGGCCCCAACCCCTCCCCAAAGATTTATAGAAATTATGTTTGCAAGATAAAATTGGTTTCCTAATGTCTACTTTGAAATTTGAGTTAATTTTCACCACTGGCTACATCCAGTGGTCCCTCATATGGAGGGACCATATGGGACGCCGGGGGATCGAACCGCCGTCCTTCCTTGGCTAGCGCTTGCAAGGCAGACACCTTACCTCCAGCGCCACCTACCCGGCCCCTCAGTTACTTATTTTAATTGGTGCTTATCAACCTTGCTATTACATGGAAAGGACTGTTGTGGGTTATTTTATAGCAAGCTCTACTTCATTAATATTTTGTTTCAGGTCACAACATACCTAACTAAAAGATATTTCCTAGGCCTCCTTGTTTGATGTTCTGTGGTAAGTTCATAAAGTCAATGCTGCGGTATAAAAGCTTTACCCATTGGTTATGGATATGTCTAGGAATCTCCTCAACTCACCCACCACTTGCTTTACACAACAGTTCTGAGCTTGTCGTGACCAAGGATATCTACTTGGGGAAACTACTTAAATTCTACTCAACTGGGAATTGTGCTCTTCTAACCTTGTCCCTTTCTACTTCTTCAAGGCTCAAATGATGGTCAGAGCTTGAGCAGCCATCTTGGATTGTGAAACAGTCTGGAATATGATAGCCAGCAATGTGATGTGGTACTGTGAAAAGCAGAAGTAACCTAGATCTTTATAATGCAGAATGATGCTGACATCCAAACACCACACAGGTGAGATACTAAAGCTGCTGTCTTGTTTAAGCCATGTATTTGGATTTTTTATGTATGCAGCAGAAACTAAACTTATCTGATAAAATACTCACCCCCCCCAACACACACACAATGTTGCTGGGTGTCAACCAAGACCTCACACATGCAAGGCAAGGCAAGGCTCTCTCACTGAGTTATATCTCCAATCCTCAAAGTACTCAAAGTTCTCAAAATCCTCAGTTTTTGTTGTTGTTGTTGTTTATTGTGTTTTTGGACCACACTTGGCTGTGCTCATGATTTACTTCTGGCCTTGCATTCAGGGATCACTCTTTTTTTTTTTTTTTTTTTTTTTTGGTTTTTGGGCCACACCCGGCTTTGCTCAGGGGTTACTCCTGGCTGTCTGCTCAGAAATAGCTCCTGGCAGGCACAGGGGACCATATGGGACACCGGGATTGGAACCAACCACCTTTGGTCCTGAATCGGCTGCTTGCAAGGCAAACGCCGCTGTGCTATCTCTCCGGGCCCAGGGATCACTCTTTTTTTTTTTTTTTTGTTTTGTTTTTGTTTTTGGGCCACACCCGGTGACGCTCAGGGGTTACTCCTGGCTATGCACTCAGAAGTCGCTCCTGGCTTGGGGGACCATATGGGATGCCGGGGGATCGAACCGCGGTCCTTCCAAGGCTAGCACAGGTAAGGCAGGCACCTTACCTCCAGCGCCACCGCCCGGCCCCCAGGGATCACTCTTGATGATGCTCAGGGATCCAACTTCAATTCAAGTTCATGTTTGTCTAAATATAAAAATTATTATTGTTTTTTTTTGGGGGGGCATATCTGGCAGTGCTCAGGGGTTATTCCTATCTCTGCACACAGGATCACACCTGGCAGGCTCAAGGACCATATGCTATGGGACACCAGGGATCCAACCCTGGTCAGCTGCATGCAAGACAGACACCCTACCCAATGTACTATAGCTCCAGCCCCTCTATAAAATATTTCTTTTTTTGTTGTTGTTGTTTTTGTTTTTTGGGCCACACCCAGCAGCACTCAGGGGTTACTCCTTGCTATCTGCTCAGAAATAGCTCCTGGCAGGCACGGGGGACCATATGGGACACCGGGATTCCAACCAACCACCTTAGGTCTTGGGTCGGCTGCTTGCAAGGCAAAAACTTCTGTGCTATCTTTCCGGCCCCTCCATAAAATAATTCTAAAATAAATCCTCACCTCCTTCTCTGTTTATTTGCCCTGAGGATATCCTACGGGTTCTTAGAACACTTACAGTCTTTATCTTTTTTCCTAAGGCATTTGAACTCATTAGTTCCTCCTTTCTCCAATCTATCTTCCTGCACACTATTAAAAAATCTAAATTTGTTGCACTGTTGATGGGGGTGTCATCTTATATGACTGAAACCTAACCACAATCATGTTTGTAACCAAGGTGTTTAAATAAAAAATATTAAAAAAAAATCTAAATTGTTCTGCTTCCTGGATCTCTAGTTGCCTTTTCCAAACGAAAGTTTTTATGGAAAAACTAGAATAATAAATACTAAGGGGATGGAGAAATAGCTCAACAGGATGAAATGTATACTTTTAACCCCCAGCATAACACCATATTTGGCCCTAAACACCTCCAGTGGTGACCCTTGAGTTCTGTGCCTAGAGTAAGACCTTCATATTGTTGAGGGGGACCCCCAAAACCAAAATAGAAAGCAAGTTTCTAGGTTTATAGAGTATTTTATAGAGGCAAAAAGAGACAAAAGAAAACCAGGCAATATAGTGTGGAAGATGCTATGCAGAAAAATGAACCAGGATATGAAGACTGGAGTGTGATTATTTCATTTGGTTTGGGTGGTTAGAAGTCTCTCGCATGTGATAGCCAAATAACAGCTGTAGTTCTCATTTCTCAAATGAGGATTGTCACAGAGCACTTATCTCAAAGAAGCAAAAATGTAAGTTCTCACAAAATCCTGCATAACAACCCATAAGGCCTTTGGGGGCAAATAATTAAATAATTATCATATCCATATCATGGTCTGTTTCTCAGCAATATAATTGAACCATTAAATGTAATCCAACTTGGATGAAGCTCAAGGGAATTATATTGAGTGTGGGGAAAAATGCCAATCTCAAAGGTTACAGTCTATATGATGCCCTTAATAACATTATTTAGATAACAGAGAGTCATAAAGATAAAGAAACATAAGAGGTTGTCATAGTTTACAGAGAGGCAAAGGGAGGAAGGCTGTGACCTTGGAAGGGTGGTAGTATACTTGTGGTGGAACCCTGAAACTTGCCTGTGGTGTTGGTGATATCTAATAAGAGAAAATTCAATAGAGCGAAATACCATTTTATGGATATACACAAATACCTACAATGAGTAGAACTGAATAAGCTTGCTGTAGTAATGCCAGTTTCCTGCTTATGATATTGGACTCTACTTATGCACAGTGTACTCTTTGAAGAGATTCGGTGACATATTAGAATTCTAATATTAGAAGTCTTAAGTGGGGGCCGGAGAGATAGCATGGGGGTAAAGCGTTTGCCTTTCATGCAGGAGGTCATCGGTTCGAATCCCGGCGTCCCATATGGTCCCCCGTGCCTGCCAGGAGCAATTTCTGAGCCTGGAGCCAGGAATAACCCCTGAGCACTGCCGGGTGTGACCCAAAAGCCACAAAAAAAAAGAAGTCTTAAGTGGTGGTGGCTGAGTGGTTAAGGCAGTGGACTAGCATATCCATTGGAGTCTCCCCGTGCAAGTTTGATTCCTGCCCACTACAATACCTTTTAATAAAAATTAAAAAAAAAAACCTAAAATACTACTATGAAAGATATGTAAGCCTGTTGCGTTAAATAATTAACGATGGATCTGGATGGAGAGGGATGGATGGAGGGATCTTTCTCTCCCATCCCAGGCCACATGGTTCCGCAACCCCCATCCAGCTGTCGGGTGTCAGGTTTAGGTGAACGGCGGAATCAGACTCATCCAGAGACAGGCATCAGGAAGCATCAACTTTATTTATGCCCTGTCCACCACATGTGTGGCCTCTATCATAACCTTTCAAGCATTCAGTCATTCTTAGCTAGCCCTGCATCTTAACTCCTTTCAGCCATCTTCCCTTTGACCTCCATGCTGGCCAAAGACCAAAAGAGCAAAAGGGCCTAATCCCCTGGGTCAAAGGCCTTATCTACCTTTTCCAAGACCCCTCCCAGGAATGGGCGGGGTCTTGCAGGTAAGGTCAAGTTACCTAGGGAGAAACGGTAGGGGATGAAGCTTCATAAGTCAATATGATCAAAATAAAAAAAAAAAAAAAAAAAAAAGATTGAAAAAAAAAGAAGTCTAGGGCCTGGAGATATAGCACAGTGGCGTTTGCCTTGCAAGCAGCCGATCCAGGACCAAATCCTGGTTGGTTCAAATCCCGGTGTCCCATATGGTCCCCCGTGCCTGCTATGAGCTATTTCTGAGCAGACAGCCAGGAGTAACCCCTGAGCACCGCCGGGTGTGGCCCAAAAAAACCAAAAACCCAAAAAAAAAAAAAAAAGTCTATGCACATTTCCAATAATATCAAAATTCAAAGTTTAAAACAAGTTTCTGCTGGGGTCAGAGCCTTAATACAGGGGGAGGGGAGGGCATTTGCCTTGCACATGGCTGACCCAGGTTTCATGCTCATGAGGAGTGATTCCTGAGCACAGAGCCAGGAGTAACCCCTGAGCACTAGCAGGTGTGTCCCAAAAAGTTTCTGCAGACCACATGTCCATATTTGTTCCTAGCCAATGTAGCTCTGTCTTTTACTTTCTTGTTGACTTACTCTCCTTGACTTAAGTGAGGTGGGGATAAGAGAAAGAGTAATTTCTAGGGGAAAGTCTAGGGGCTAGAGAGATGAAGGGGTTAAGGCACTAGAATGCACACAGCTACCTAGAGTGACCTATGAGATAAGTGCTATTATTTCTGATCTCCACTTGATAAGCAGCGTCTGTCTCCAGGACCTGGCCTTTAACTACCATGTGACTTCTACTTTAACCCAGACTAACTCAGTCTCTACTAGACAGAAAAGATAACAGATAATAGGCATTATTGGCTTTAATTCTCATGGCAACATCCTGGCTTAGGTTATAACTTTTAGATACCATCATGAAGAGTCCCAGATTATATCAGTAATTGAGGACAGGACACACACCGAGGTAAACTCAAATAATACTGTCAATGAAAAATGTAATTATCTTTAGCTATTTCTTTTTTGTTTTGCAGTTGTGGGGATTGCTCCCAGAGACATATGCAAAACAAGTGTTATGCAGTTGAACTTTATCCCCAATCCCAAAGTTCTATGATTTAAAGGAAGGAGAGCGACAGATATACAGAGAGAGAGAGAGAGAGAGAGAGAGAGAGAGAGAGAGAGAGAGAGAGAGAGAGAGAGAGAATAAAAGAAGTGGGCTTATCTAGAGAAGAGAAAGCCAATATTTTCTATAAAGTTAAAGAAATTATACATCCCAGGTTAAGATGCATGTGTCCACTGAATAGGGGAAACATGCTACTTGACTTGGAAAAATGGGTTTTATAAGTTTTTTTCCCAAATGTCCCCCACTTGAGGATTCCCATTGCAGATAAGTCTGTTATTATGCTGGTATCATGGGATGATCTTTGAACTTCTGATGTTCCAGCTTCGTGTTCTGTCACAACCTTTTGTTCTGGCTGAAGCTTTTGCTCTTTGGATGGGAGGAGGGGGTACCCTTCTTTGAGTTAATGTCGGGGCCAGTTAGCCTTTTCAGCCTTGGTTCCTATGTCTACAAAGTTGATCTGGCTTTCATGCTGTTGGGGCTACTTTACAGCAAGTGATTGAGTAACTTCTCTGAATTGCATCTTGGTTTACTTCCTAAGTATCCATTGCTTGCCCCCACACTGGCCCCTAATGGCCTGCTTGCTTCAGCATCTTGGAGCCACCATGGAGGAATCCTCAACAATCTGCTCTGGCTGCCAACAGAATATCAAAGACAAGGGGACTTCAACCATAGAAATCTATAGCATGAATTTCTGGAGAGTAGAAATCCAAGGTCAAGGAGACATCGGGGTTGTTTTCTCTGAAGCCCTTTCTCCCAGAACATTAGTGTTCTCCCAGACCTTCCCGCTGTTCCTTCTCATCTCTATGTAGAGCCCAGCTCTCTCTTCCACTTCTAAAAGGACCTACAGGTTTAGAGACCTGTCTTATGACCTCATTTAACCTTAGTGACCTCCAAATACTGTCACAGTAGGGGGTGGAGCTGCAACATAGGACTTTTCAGTCTATGACAACATCCTGTTTCTCCTTGCTGGGACTCAATAATCTCTCTGAGCTGGAAATGTGTCTCCAGCCATTTCCTGACAAAGGTATCTGAACGAAGAGCAGCCCAACTGACAGATCAATACATTATGGACATAATCAGGGTCATATGGAGCTCCTCAAAGAGCCCCAAATTTCGGGGCTATTTGTTGCTTGTTAATCAGAAAAAGGTATGGCATTAGGTTACTAAAGAAATTAAATTTGGGTATGCATCATTACAAGTGCTATAAAAGGAAGCGACAGGATGCTAAGGAAAAGGGTAACTGGGTGGCTAGCATGTTATTCAGAACAACATGGAGCAATTAGAAGTCATCCAAGAACCCTGCTAGCTGAAGGCTACAAAGCCTTTGAAGCTCCAGAATAATTATTTTCTTTTTCTCTTTCAGAAAAGAAGTCTATATTTTTGACTAGTTCAGGCAGGAAGAGGAGACACTCGAGGACATAAAAGGAACATATGTGGTCAGGGACACAAATATCAGTGGCATATTTTATTATGAGAACTATTCAAAACAAAAACTTTCAATTCCTTCCTTTCCTCTTGTGGTTAACCAATTTATTAATGCAACAGATTGTTAAATACATTATTGAATATATTAATTTATATGCATATATTTCATTTTTAGTGAAATTAGATTAAAATATTTTATTTTATTTTTTTATTTTTTTTTATGGGCCACACCCGGTGATGCTCAGGGGTTACTCCTGGCTATGTGCTCAGAAGTCACTCCTGGCTTGGGAGACCACATGGGACACCGGGGGATCGAACCGCGGTCCGTCCAAGGCTAGCTCAGGTAAGGCAGGCACCTTACCTCTAGCGCCACCGCCCGGCCCCAAAATATTTTATTATTATGAATTTAAAATATTTTCCACAGCTCAGTTTGTAATACCTTAATGACCTTTCCTTTTTTTTATTTTTTTGTTTTTGGACCACACCCGGTGACGTTCAGGGATTACTCCTGACTATGTGCTCAGAAATTGCTCCTGGCTTGGGGGACCATATGGGATGCCGGTGGATCGAACCATGGCCTGTCCTGGGTCAGCCGCATGCAAGGCAGATGCCCTACCAGTGCACCACCGCTCTGGCCCTTCACTTTTTCTTTCTTTTTTTTTTTCTTTTTTCTTTTTTTAATTTATTATTTTTTTTTTTTTTTAGAGTACATCCTGCAATGCTCAGGGTTACTCCCAGCTCTGCAATCAGGAATCACTTCTGGCTCAGGGGTCCGTAAGGGATGTCAGAGATTGAACCAGCTGCATGCAAGACAAACACTATCTCTCTGGCTCATACTTTTCTTTACTGTGATAATTTTTTGGTTTTCCTAAAATAAATATTGCCACTTGTGTCTTTGTTTGCTTCTTAAAATAGTTCTTAAAACAACACCAGCTTTTGAACTCCATTTTATGGTCATCCATGAGACAAGATGTCAGTTCCATTTTTTCCTTGGAAATATTCTTTTTTTGGTTTTTGGTTTTTGGGCCACACCCGACGGTGCTCAGGGGTTACTCCTGGCTATCGGCTCAGAAACAGCTCCTGGCAGGCACGGGGGACCATATGGGACACTGGGATTCTAACCAACCACCTTTGGTCCTGGATCAACTGCTTGCAAGGCAAACACCACACCGCTGTGCTATCTCTCCGGGCCCTCCCTTGGAAATATTCTTCCTGCAATTTTTATTTATTCTTCTCCATTCTATACTGGTAGGGGCAGAGAGGAAATTTCTCCTTGTACTCTGGGTTCTCAGGATGATTAAGCAATGAAATCAGTATGGAATAGATTGTAGGAAGGAAAAAAAAAACCCAAACAATTAAATTACATCCCTACGGGGAAGTTTATGCGGATGTAGGATCTGGTTCCAGTGTGTGAGAAATGGAATCTAGATTCTGAATTAAGGAATGAGAGAGGAATCCTGGGCTTCAAGGAGAGGGAGGGTTTGCATTCAGATCAATGAGGAAAACAGACCCCCTGCTCCTATGACCAACGCCGGAGCAGCAGCCAGGGTGGCTAAGTGTGGTTAACATGACATCACCATAGATTGCATTGGGGGTGTCCTTGAGACGGCTGTAAATCTCATTTTGTGACTGGAAATTTGCTCCCAGTGTGCTCATGGCCTTGAGATAGTACCAGCCTAGATCTGCAGATGAGGTGCTCGAGCATCTCAGCTTCTGTCGTCTGGGCAGCTGCCTGCAAATGTCTCTTATCCCTGACCACGCACCCTGGAGATAGGAGTCCTGAGAACTGAGCCTCCCACCAGTCTAAGAAATCTGCCATCTCAGAGAGTGCTGTTTGGTTTCCCACTGTCTACATCCATGAGAATTACTGTGACACTATGAACTGAGTTATTTCTTATAAAAACCCAAGTTGTAGGTCTGACTTCTAATGTTGATTCTTCTAGGTAGTTAAAGGAGTGGTAATACATACATACATACATATATATATTTGCTTTTAGTGGTGCTCAGGAATCACTCTTGGGGGTGCTCAGGGAGCTATATGGGGTGCCAGGGACTGAACTGGGATGGGAGGAGTGCAAGGCAAATGGAATATCTGCTGTACAGTGTCTCCCGTCTCAGAGAGTGGCAATATTTTTTTCTGAGATTTCAGGGCCTCAGTTGATTTCAGTTGAAAATAATCCTCATGCCCAAAGGACACATTTTAGGGACCTCCAGTTCTTCATCTATTAATTCTGTTGGTGGAGGTGGGGAGAGGAAACCACTTCTCCCAAGTGTCCTGAGAAAGGGGCACATAACCTCAAAAACACTTTTTTGAGAATTTGCTGAATGAAAAGGTTCACATACCATTTTGTGCTGTATTTGTGTCTCCTTTTTGCCTTCATGCCTTTTTGCCTTTCCCTTTCCCTGAAACCTCCGCAGGTAACCCAGTAGTACCTACCCCCTTTTCTCATACTTGTCCCCATACACATTTATTTTACCTTTCACTTTCTTAGCCATTCTTTCTAATTTTCCATCCTCTAAGCCTCACGGTTTAGCACAGGGGTACAGATTCAATCTGAAATGTAAGAAAATGAGACATCCTAGCATTAGATTTAAGAATTCTTTCTCAGCCCCAGAGTATAATAAGGAGAAGGAAAGAAACTGAGTGAAGACGAGAAACACAAATATGAAAGTATGGGGGCAAAGGGGCCAAGTGGTCTCAGGTGCATTGGTGGTATTAAAAAGGACAGAACTCTATCATTATGTATCTGAAATACTACTGTGAATAATTTGTAAACCACTTTAGTCAAAATAAAAAATATTAATATAAAAAAAAAGGACAAAACTAGATACCCAAGCCGAAGGCAATAACAATGGAATCAAGAGATCCAAACTTTAGCAATCTAAACTTAAAATGGGCCTGTTATACTGGCAAGCTGGGTGGGCAAGTGGGTTGGTATGGGATGGATTTGGGGAACATTGGTGGAAGGAGGTTGCACTGGTAATGAGGTTGACCCTGATTATGGCTTATCTGAAACCCAACTAGGAAGGACTTTGTAAAGCATGATGGTTTCAATAAAATAAGCATAAAAGAAAAGAAAAGAACTCATTCTCATTTCTGTTTCATGGGTGCAGTTTCTCCTTCTATTTGGCCAGGGATTAAATAATGCATGCAAGTAAAAATAGAGGTTGTTTTGCAAGGTGTTTCTTTTTTCTTCTGTCTTCTTCTGCCTATCGGGGTTAATCCCACTTTGCACCAACAACAGCGGATCCACTTTCCAAAGCACAGCTGAAGCCGGGTCCGGGAGCTGTGCTGTCCTTGCTCCCTTTGGGGGTACCCGGCGGGTTGGGGACCTCAAAAGTCCTTGGGCATGTCTTTCCCTCTGGCTGATTCCTGGGATTCACTTAAGCCTCCTCCGGCTCAACGAGTCGGGTGGACTTGAGCCCGTTGGTGGATTGCTGGGGGTCCCCACGGTCACCCCAGTTTTCTCTCCTAGCCCCACCTTGGTTGGATTTTCAACTCCCGCGTTGCCCAGTCCTGGGATCCCCGAACCCCAATCACCCTGGCCCGCGGGTGTAGACCGGGTCTACACCGGCTCATTCCTTCCCAGATTCATTTGCAACTGCGGATCCTTGGCTTGATGCATCCTCGGGTTTTTCTCTTTCTCGTCTCGAATACACGCTTTTCCTTTTTTGGAAAAGAAAAATAAAATTTTTTTTATTATTTTTAAAATATTATTCTTTATTGAAAGAAAATGCACCAGACAGTTGACCTCACTGATCATAATGCATTTGTGTTTCAAGAGGACAGAAAGCAAAGTTATTTAAAAAAAAAAAAAATAGAAAGAAGACAGAAAGAAAAACTAAAAAAATGGAAGAGAAGAAAGAAGTTTAGTAGCAAAAAGATTCATGACAATTATTGTATCTCCACTAAAGTTATCAATACAATAGCAAGATCTTTTCTTAAGATGAGCTTAAAAACATACTAAACATATTAAGAATATATTGCATATTTTATCTTATATATTTAATAGAATGCATTATATTTTAACATTTAATATACTATATCATATAGTTTATATTGTATGTAAACTATATAACTATACTAAATATCTTCAAATATAAAAAATATAAGAAGGGGTGTGTGTGTGTGGCAGTTGTTGTTTGCATAGGCACAGCAAAATAGGGGAGAAATAGAAAGGAAAAACCTTTGGCTTAAAAAATATATATTTTTTAATTTTAATTTTTTTTTTTCCTTGCTAGGGTGCAGCAGAGCAAGGTCCCCATGAGATGGAACGCTCTGGGGGTTCGCAGGGAGAGAGAGAGGGTGGACCTGTCATTTGCAATCACAGAATTAAAACACAAATCTCAATCAAGGCCCACAGACGCCAGGGCAGGAACAGAGGCCAGTTGGGGCATTCGGAATGCTGCTGGCTCCCGGGTGTCAGGATGGCCGAGTGGTCTAAGGCGCCAGACTCAAGCTCCGCTTCCCCAGCGCTGGGGATTCTGGTCTCCGTATGGAGGCGTGGGTTCGAATCCCACTTCTGACACAAACCTTTTGGGTCTCCTTTCTTCTGCATTTGGAGCCCAAGTGCAGAAGCTTCGTCTTCCTTTTGCAACTCGGCTGCAAAAATGCAAGCAAAGGGCAGATGTGGGAGCCCCTCTGTTCGTGGCTTTGCGAGGCTTTGCAAGGTTTGCAAAGTGTGAGCAATGCATTGCAGTATTGTTCCTAGGAACAATAATAAAGGTTCCACCGAGATTTGAACTCGGATCGCTGGATTCAGAGTCCAGAGTGCTAACCATTACACCATGGAACCCGCGGTGTCGGCCTGCCTGCCTGCAGCCACCTGATACCGTTGCAAAAAGCAATCTTAAAGAAAAGCTCCGGAAATGTGGATTTCAGCCTGCAAAACGCCCCCCAGGGCCGACAGCGCCCCCTACTGCTCAGGGCAAGGCACCGGGCACCGTCAGGGCAGCCTCGGCCTCCTTGGGCCCGGCAACCCCTTGGCCCGGGAGCCCCAACTCTGTCCCCGCCTGGGAAAGTGCCCAGCGCGCTTCCTCCCTGGCGCCACCCGGGGCTGCTCGCGGGTAGGAGTTTGACAGCAAGTCAGTGCAAGATGCAAAGGAGCAGGCGAATGCATGAATGAATGAATGAATGAATGCATGCATGCATGCACTGCAGGGGAGAGCCCCACGTTGTTAGGCTCTGGGGTTTGGGTGGCTTTCTTTGGGGGGGGGGTTCTTGTCCATCATCCTATCAGCTCAAACTGACAAGTTTAGGCCTGCTTGCACTGTGGGCTCATTTCTTTCTTGGCTTTTTGAGGCCTCTCCAGATTGCAGCTCCCAGAGAAAACATTCTTGGGTTCTCATAGTGGAAGAGAGACAGAGAAGAGAAAGAGACAGAGACAGACACAGAGAAAGAGACAGAGACACAGAGACAGACACAGAGAAAGAGAGACAGACAGAAAGATATAGAGACAGAGATACAGAGAAGAGACTGAAAGAGACAGAGACACAGAGAGAGACAGAGAGGCAGACAAAAGTACAGAGAGACAGAGACAGAGAAAAAGAGACAAGAGACAGAAATAAAGAGAGCAGACAGAGACAGAGACACAGAGAAGAGACTGAAAGAGACAGAGACACAGAGAAAGAGAGACAGACAAAAATACAAAGAGACAGAGACAGAGAAAAGAGACAAAGAGAAAGAGACAAGAGACAGTTACAGAGAGCAGACAGACAGAGACAGAGAAAAGAGACAGGCAGAAAGAGACAAGAGACAGAGATACAGAGAGCAGACAGACAGAGACAGAGAAAAGAGACAGAGAGAAAAAGACAAGAGACAGAGATACAGAGAGCAGACAGAGACAGAGAAAAGAGTCAAAGAGAAAGAGACAAGAGACAGAGATACAGAGAGCAGACAGACAGAGACAGAGCAAAGAGACAGAGAAAAGAGACAAGAGACAGAGATACAGAGAACAGACAGAGACAGACAGAGACACAGAGAAAGAAAAGAGACAGAGAAAGACAGACAGAGAGACAGACAGAGACAGAGACACAGAGAAAGAAAAGAGACAGAGAAAGACAGACAGAGAGACAGAGAGGCAGACAGAAAGAAACGGAGTCAGTGACAGAGACAGAGAGAATGTCATGTGTGTAGGGTGTAAGCACTGATTTTTCTCAACCTATACTTTACTCTAATGACATGATCATTGGCCTAGTAACTGTAAGCAAGTCATACATAATGAAGAGGCCATAACGGATCCATACTTGGAAGAAATGTTCAAATGGAAACTGCCTCTCCAGTTCACCCAAATAGAACCCAAATTGAACCTCTATTCTTTTAAAAATGTTGACATAATAGTTGGAGGGAGATAACCTGGTCTTCAGCAGTGTTTTAGGTCACGTTGCTTTACCTCCATGCTCCCCATCTCTGTCCCTTGCGTCCTTCTCATTTGGATCCTTCCTCCCCACCCAGGGGGCCCCCCACTTGGGAAGCCCCATTGGGAGGTCAGTCTAAGAAAGAGGGTCTGTCTGCTCCTGGGCCTATGGGTATTTATTTATTTATTTACCCAAAACTGAGCTCCTAAGAAAACTCTGAGGCCCTTTTCTTTCACTCATCCACATTGCATGTTGCATCTAAGCAACATCCCTATGACCAAGAATAGCTGCTCAATGCATAGGGTGGGAGTGAATGGGCCTTTGGGGAGGTGAGGAGGGGAAGCTGTGAAATTCTGATGATTGAAGACAACTATACAGTTCTCCTATGTCTACTTCTCTTTCCACACAGAGGGTCTGTCCCTATTCTCTCTTCCCTAAAGCTTCCAGTCTAAATTTAAATTTTTTTGTATTTTCTTTTCTTTATTTTTATTTTTCTATACATCTTGTCTTTTTTTTTTTTTTTTTTTTTTTTTTTTTTTTGTGGTTTTTGGGTCACACCCGGCAGTGCTCAGGGGTTATTCCTGGCTCCAGGCTCAGAAATTGCTCCTGGCAGGCACGGGGACCATATGGGACGCCGGGATTCGAACCGATGACCTCCTGCATGACAGGCAAACGCCTTACCTCCATGCTATCTCTCCGGCCCCATCTTGTCTTTTCTTAATTTAATTTTTCTTGGGACTGCAGTCAGAAAATATATGCCTCTATTCACTATATATAGTGAATATATATATATATATATAGTGGGGTAAAAATAGGTGAAAAGATTTGCTGGCAGCGGTGGGATTCGAACCCACGCCCCCGAAGAGACTGGAGCCTTAATCCAGCGCCTTAGACCGCTCGGCCACGCTACCTCCTGGAAGACGCCGCTGTCCCTGCGCTTCCCCCATCCTCAACAGCGGCGCCGCCTGGGTCCTCCGGCTCCTCCCCTGGGTCCTCCCGCCGTCCGCTTCCCAGTTCCCAGCCACTTCCGGGTGGTGCCGGACTCGCCCGAGCCAGCGGCGATGCTCTTCCCGAGGATACCAGGCGGACCCGGAACTGGCTCCTGCGACTCGTGCAGCCTCGCTTTGGATCTGGTGGTCGCTCTGGCGGTCGCTCAGCTCCGACTGGGGATACCAGGAACTCGAGACGTCAAGGCCCGCCTTTGCGTGACTCCCTTGATAGACGTTACGCGCGGGACGGCGGAACAGTTGCCTCCTTAGCGCAGTAGGCAGCGCGTCAGTCTCATAATCTGAAGGTCCTGAGTTCGAACCTCAGAGGGGGCAGCGTGACATCTTCCTTTTCTTCCCCCTGCCCCTCACCCTGAAATAAATTAAATCAGTATAACAAAAATCTACTGAGCTTTGTCCTGTGGTTCCCCAAATTCCCCAATCAGAAGATTCACCCTATTGCCTTTTCTTTAAAAATTTTTTAATGAAGATTTTTATTAATATAAATAAAATAATAGAAAATAAAGCATAGAATGTATTATTTTATAAGATCATTTTATAAATTCACAATTTATAAATATCTATATATAACTTATATTACTATTTATGAACTATAATAATGATAAACTGCATTTATAACTTATGAATTTATTTTATTTATGTATACATTTTTATTTGATTAAATATAAAAATAAATGAAATAATAAATGAAACGAACAAAAACAAAGATCTTTTAATAAACTAAATATGAGAGCGAGGGGAAACCTTCAAAACAAAATAAAACAAAACAAAATCAATTCTTTCAAGGAAGAAAGCTGGTGTCAAGAAGTGGGAGCTGCTGGCCAAGATGGGAATAGGACCCCCCCAAAATGAGGAATGCAAATGTGAACTTCGTGTGATGTCATCACTCCCTCAAAGCACTAAATTCAGGTGAATGAACATGTTCATTTCCCTGACATTTGGGCAAAGTCTATGTTCCTAGATTTTCAAGGACTGCTTTGATTTTTTTTTTTTGTTTTCTTTTGTTTTGGGGCCACACCTGGCAGAGCTCAGGAGTTACTCCTAGTTTTGTGCTCAGAAATAGCTACCAGGACTGTTTGGAGACCAAGTATTTTATGGAGCAAGATTGACAAACTTACAAGTCCTTAAAGAATGAGACCAGCAAGGACTTCTCAATAAATCAAAGCTTTTCATAGCTGTCAAAATGGTCCTTAAATTCAACCGACATTAAATAGTTCTTTTTCTAAAACTTTATTTATATTTCAAAATATCTTTAAGTAATTATCAAGTACTTAAATTAATTGTTGATTAATTAATTTAATTATAACTTAATTTAAATATTAATTTAAATTAATTAAATAAAGACAATAAACAGTTCTGGACAAAAAGCTGAACAAAAGCATGCCATATGTTCCAAGATGATGTTTTTTGAATACCTCTGGTCTTGCCAAGAGATTGATATTATGTATTTATTTTTGATTTTTGTCAAATGACCTTGTTTACTTCAATGTATCACCTTCAGGGGACAAATCAACAGTTATTTTTCAATTTGTATCAAGACAACACAAAATTAAAAAAAAAAGAAAAAAGAATTTGACTCATAGTAATGAATTGAAAACAACAACACATTTTTTTTTTTACTTTATTTTTTTAATTTTGGAGGCCCAGAAAGTAGTTACTTTGAAAATTCTTAGAAGTGGAGGAGAGGAGAGAATGAGTTGGAGTAGATTAGAACTAAGTTTCATAGCAAACAATTTACTCCAAAAAATAAGGTCTGAAGGGAAGCTGAAGCTAGAGATAATGCAATTAATATCCCTCACAGGACATGTAGCTTCCTTATCTACCAGGAGGCCTGGTTCGCTTTGTTCAGAAAGCTGGCAGGGAGTAAGACTGGAGTAAAGGAGCAGAAATTGCTTGGAGCAGACATGAACAAAAGGAAATAAATCTCTGGGCTAAAATTCCTGGGATCAGTCCATTCAATAGGAAAGGAGTGTCCTACAGTTGCAACAGGAGAGAAAATCAAAATTCTAAATATTACAAAGAAAGAAAAGAGATTTTCCTTGTATTGATCTGTCTCTGTCTCTTGTGTTGATGAGACAAACACAATTTCACTTGAAACTTGAAACTCATTTCAAGTGCTCAGTTATCCCCCAAACCTTCTAACTTTAAGGGATAATGAACTAATTTTTCCTCTTTCCATTTGAAGAAATGAATGGACAATATCTAATGAGGACAAGTTTTGGCCTTGGATTACAAAAAGATGAATCCCAAAGTGAGGGAAGATGGGGCTGGTTGGGAAATGAAGGTGCAGATTAGAGTGGTGATGGGGTTCAGTGATTTGATACATTCATATCCCAAAACATTGATACTATTGTAAACATGTCACTGCAATACCTAATTTATAATTTAAATATTAAATTCAAAAATTCTTGCCATATTTTCAGTAGGTAAATTCTAGAAACTTGAGCACTATTGCAATCATGTTGCCTAAACTATAATGAAAATAAAATGGAAAAACTTGGCCTTCTATGTAGTAGGTAAACTCCAGACTCTTGTTTTCTCAAATTCATGAAAAAAGTTAACCAAGGCTCATCTGCCGAAACCCGGGATCGAACCAGGGACCTTTAGATCTTCAGTCTAACGCTCTCCCAACTGAGCTATTTCGGCTCCGCCCTCGTGTGTCTCGAATAAATCCTAGTGACTGTTTCTAAATGGGCTGAGTGCTGTCTGTATGTTTTGGTGCATTGATCAATCCAGCTCTGAACTCTCCAGACACCCCCTTTTTCTGCAGGTTTCTAGTAGTTAGGATTTAGGGTAATAAATAATTTGGATTCCATTCCTGATTAGGGAACAACTATTATTCTGCCCCACTTTAAAAAAAAAGGGAGAAGGGAGGAGAAGGTGATTTCACCCAGAAACCAGGCAAGGGAAGGCCCTGAAGTGACCTTTACTGTTGACACAATTGAAAGCTCAGTTTTCAGGGGGAAAGTTTTCTGACCCAGACATTCTGCAACAGTTCTAGTATTCCAAGTCCTCAAAGACAAGAAATGTGATTCTCACTGATTTTTTTTTTTTAAATCTTTAAACAAGATTTAAAGATTGTTGACTGAGCCTTAGCTGGAAGTTCAGAACAATGAATTCTGAGTGATTCAAAATTTTAGTGCATTCAGTTGGACGATTTTGTGGACATCTTGGAGATTATTGATTAAGTGTAGGAGTTGATGCAGATAGTTGTGACGATGGGAGAGGAAATATTCATTTCCTGGAGGCATGACTTGTGAGGTTGTGCAAGTTTTTGAACATCTGAAAACAGCTGAGATTTTCAATGAGTCTCCACCCCACTTGGATTTTCACATCTCAGTCCTTGAACTATGTACACAGCAACTTAATCCCAGGCTAAAATCAGGTTCAGAACTGCCTGATCAGTTAAATACTTCCACCCAATATGTATTCCTGATATGGGATACAATTTCTCTGGGTTTTCCTGATAAAGGCAGTAGGGGAAAGCCATAAAAATCACAGAAAAACTGCTGACACAAAACCAAAAAAAAAAAAAAAAAAAAAAAAAGATGCATTTAGCACTTTGTCAATGCACAGTTGCAAAGTTCAATGCCTCTGAGCTCATTTGCTGTCTGACCATAGGAACAGCACAGAGTTTTGCTTCTGGGTTGGCCTAAACAGCAGCAGCCACAAATATATTGCTTATTCTTTATCTTCCTTCCTTCCTTCCTTCCTTCCTTCCTTCCTTCCTTCCTTCCTTCCTTCCTTCCTTCCTTCCTTCCTTCCTTCCTTCCTTCCTTCCTTCCTTCCTTCCTTCCTTTCTTTTTTTTTGGTTTTTGGGCCACACCCAGCAGTGCTCAGGGGTTACTCCTGACTGTCTGCTCAGAAATAGCTCCTGGCAGGCACGGGGGACCATATGGGACACTGGGATTCGAACCAACCACCTTTGGTCCTGGATTGGCTGCTTGCAAGGCAAACGCCGCTATGCTATCTCTCCGGGCCCCTCTTTCTCTCTTTCTCTCTTTCTTTCTTTCTTTCTTTCTTTCTTTCTTTCTTTCTTTCTTTCTTTCTTTCTTTCTTCTTTTTTCTTTCTTTCTTTTTTTTTTCTTTCTTTCTTTTTCTTTCTTTCTTTCTTTCTTTCTTTTTTTTTTCTTTTTTCTTTCTTCCTTCTTCCTTCCTTCCTTCCTTCCTTCCTTCCTTCCTTCCTTCCTTCTCTTCCTTTCTCTCTCTCTCTTTCTTTCTTTTCTCTCTTTTTCTTCTTTTTTTTCTCTCTTCTCTCTTTCTCTTTCTTCTCTTTCTTCTTTCTTTCTTTCTTTCTTTCTTTCTTTCTTTTCTTTCTTTCTTTCTTTCTTTCTTTTTCTTTCTTTCTTTCTTTCTTTTCTTTCTTTCTTTCTTTCTTTTTCTTTCTTTCTTTCTTTCTCTTTCTTTTCTTTCTTATTTCATATAACAGTTCAGTGCCTACTTGACCTCACTGTCAGCTACAAATCAAAAGAGCATGTGGTTCCCAAGATCATATTAAATAGTCTTTCCAGTTGATTGCAAAACCCATCCCCCACCATGTCTCCCCACTAGATCTAAATTCAAAAATTCTAAGACCTTTTTTAAGTGGGCACTTCTTTGCCATCTTGCCAGCACTCTCCAGACCTATATTCCAAAGACTTAAATTTAAAAATAACTTTCTTTTTAAATTTAGGGTGACTTAGATATCCACATATGATGAGCCCAAGGCCCCTGGCCCCTGCCCCTGTTACATGCAACCAGGCTCTTTCTCTTTCCATCAGTTTTTCTGGCCTTCTTCTTTCTTTAATCTAGGGCCAAGGATTCCCCCTCTCCTTTGATACTTTGCATTTCTTTGTACTAAGGCCTGTGTTGGATAAATTCTGCAGTTGAAGGTAGGTGACTTTGTCAGAACATTTCTCAAGTAGTTGTAGGTATACCTGGGAAACTGCTTTTAAATACTTTAAAAATATTCTTTTGGGAAGGCTGGAAAGGGTGGTAAGAATAATTTTGCTCCTAAAGGCCATGATCACCAAAGTTCTTCCTTCACCTTCCAGAAATCTGTAAAGATAGTTCTAAATCTCTCTCTCTTCTGCTATCAGATCAACCAACCAGACCAACCAAGGGACCCTGGACTGAAATGGAACCAGAGAGAACTGCAGTCCTCCGCGCTGCCCAGAGAGTCCACACCGAGGGGTTGGTAGGCTAGAGGGGCTACCTGGGACCAGGAAGAGGGTCTTCCGGCATCTGGTGTCAATTTCCCTTTTCCACCTGTAGGCTTGGGCCTTCTATAGTGCTCACCTGTGTGAATGGGGATAGGAGCTTAACAGCCTTTTCCACCAAGATATAATCTCCTAAACTATATTTAAGGGATTGCAGAAGGGCTGGGCCTTCCAGCCCTGAAGAACTCTCCTATCCCCATGTTAATGCCAGCTCACAGTGGCATTAATAATTGCATTTCTTTTTTATTTGCTTTTGGACCACACCTGGGAATGCTCAAGGCTTATTCCTGACTCTGCACTTACAGATCTCTCCTGGCGGGCTTGGGGGACCATATAGGATATCAGGGATTCAAAGCAGGTCTGCTTCCTGCAAGGAAATGGTTTAGGCCCCAACATTAACATTCTGAGGTCTCTAAGTGGCTTCCATTTACTTGATCTTTTTTTCTTCATGACAAAGACAGGGGATAACATTCAGAGGCTTATGGCCAATTGTTCCTCCATTAGGGATTCAAAACTCGGCAATTTTTCTAGGATTAGAGGCCCCTGGGGTGTCCAGGGGGAAGAACACCTTTGTATGGCTATGGATTGCAGGGGAGGGGGAGTGCGGTGGCCTCCATGATAAAGGAGACGGTTTCAGTTAGGGGGATTTAAGGTATTTAACACCAATGTTCTCATTGGAATCTCCCATCCAGTGGAGACTTAGGACCCCTAGTTTGGCGGGGCCTAGAGCTGGTCCCTTTTTCTGTTCCCTAGAACTAGTGAGCTGGGGTGTCCCTGCATAGACCCAGTGAACCAGGGTGTCTCTGGGACCCCCTAGCCCCAGTATCACTAGGTGTGGCAACCCAAACAAGACCAGATGCACCCACATTATTATGCAATCGCCCTTCATATTTATATTTAACACCCAAGGCTCTTCTAAGTGCCGTTCTTTGCCACTCTGCAAGGTCCAGAGCTAAACAGAAGTACAATGTTAACTTTTTCACTCTTTATTTTAGGGGGTACCAGGGAATAGAACTCAAGGTTTCACACGGTCAAGCCTGTCCTCTACACCTAGTGGTATTCCTGACTTCGGCTTAAGCTTTATATTTTAGAACTTAAAAATGCACAAAAATACCTAAAAAGTACATAAAATTTCCCCCAATATAATGCTGGTTGTGCTGATAAACTTCAAAGGCAAAATACTTGAGCCTTCATAGGTTTGCTTGTAAAATACACGCTTCCTTTTCCAGACTGCTTGAAAGTTGAGTTATTATAAACTCCTAGAAGTTTAGAGACGAAGATGCTTTTTCTCTACCCTGCTGTCTTGCCTAGGAGAATGTTCTGGAAATGCCTATCTCCATCTCTCAGGAAGCAGAGAATCTCACCTGTCCCTAAAGGAACCTCTTGCCTTTGATTCTTTTTAGGTGAAGCTTCCAGCCCTCTTTTCCAATTTCTTGACACTCACTGATTTATTCTGAAAATAATACAGAATAAATTAATCCCCTGGTTTCATCAAAAGAAAATAAAGTCCAGCAAAACAAAGCTAAGCAAAAAGAAATCAAATTATTATTATTATTATAGTTATTATTATTATTATATTATATAATATGAAAGCAAGTTCAAGTGAATATTCTTGTTACTAGGACTCAGGTCAAGAACAAGACTGTTCAACACTGGTGGTGGGAATGGATCTAATTCACTGTCACTATATGCCTGAAATCCAATTATGAAGGGCTTGTAATCCACAATGGTCTCAATAAAAAATAATTAAAAATAAAGAAGACTTGGGGGGACTTATCTTGTAAAAGTATAACCCACTCAATTATACTTTCTCTGTCCCCAAAGTAATGACTACCCCTCCCAGACTCATCTCCTGGTATTGTTCATAGCTTCACTGCCAATGCATAAATAACTCCTGTAATATGGTGATTGAATTTATTTATTTATTCATTCATTCACTTATTTATTAACTGTCTTTCAAGTCTGTTAGTGCTGGCTTCTGCTCTCAAGTGAGTTCTTAGATCCATCTACTCCTAAGTGCATGGCTCACGGTCACTTTCCTAAAACTATAATCTGGAGTAACTGAATTTTGCACAATGCCACCAGCAAAATTCAGTAATTCCAAAGGCCTCTGACCAGTGAGATCCCAAGGGCTCCGTGCTCAGGTGTGACTCTGCAGAGAAACAAGAGCATCTAGGATCTTCGACGTGCATTTCTCGATTTCTCCACTAAAAAAAGTTTCTTTTTTTTTTTTTTTTTTTTTTTTGAGGTCTACAAAAATGTTTTTGGTGCAATCGAAGATTTGGTCCCTTCAGGTCACTCGGGGGGAATTGAACGCTATGAGCCAATGGCAGTTGTTCCAGGTCTCAAAGGTTAAAGAATATTTTAAATCTCATTTAACTATAAATAAGGAATCAAGAGCAAGAGTTTCCGTTTGTATGGAGAAGGCAGAGCCCCATGCCTCAAGTCGCCTCCTTAGCGCAGTAGGCAGCGCGTCAGTCTCATAATCTGAAGGTCCTGAGTTCGAACCTCAGAGGGGGCAGCTTGGTATTTTGCACGAGAAACACATACATGTTCAACACATATGATTTGTCACCCAGTTTTAAAAACTGTCCTGTGTGAGCTCTAACTTCTAAAAACATAAATTTTATGTTTTATTATATTTTTCTCAGTGAGATTTAGAATTAGTGAACCCAAACTAAAAAAAAGAAAACAATAGGGCCCGGAGAGATAGCACAGCGGCGTTTGCCAAAAAAACAATAATAAATTGAATGTGGACCAAAGATTGGAAGAGAAAACTAGAAGAGTAAAGGTTTCAGGTTTTCTAATAAGTAAAATAAGAAAAAAAAAAGCCTATTAAGTGACTCTCTTATTAGTTTTAAGAAGAGGTTTATTGCTGTTATCATGCAAAATCATAGCTGAAAAATATGATGCTATAGAAAAGTAGGAGCTCAGACTCTGGAATAACTAGAGTGGATTAAATTGGCCCCATGGACTCCAGTCACTTCCTCCCTGCAGTGAATTTGAGCCAAAATTTCTTAATTAAGCCTCTGTTTACTACCCTTCTACAAACAGTTGGTTCAATAGCCTTTTTCTAATGTGAATAATTAAATAAAACTATGGGACTGATAGAAGAGATGGTTAAGCTAATAAATACATGTTGGCAGAATAGCCACACCTTTTTGATCATGATGAAGATGCTTTATTATTATTGTTGATGTTATTGTTTTGGGGCCACACAGCAGGCAATATTTGGTGGTACTCAGGGATCATTTCTGGGGTGCTAGGGCATATGGGGTGCTGAGGATTCAGCCATGTGCAAGACAAGCAATTGCCCTCTCTACCTTTGGTACTATTGCTGTGACCCCTTAATGGTATTTTTATTACAATACACATTGGTAGGTAGATTCCTATCTAATTGGGAGCCTCAAATTTTCCTATTTAGTCTGTGAGAATCACGACCACATAGCAGAGAATATTTATGCACAAGTCTGCGGGCTATAGTGTTGAAAAAAAAATCTAGACCTTAATCACAAAGATGATTAAGAGATCTGTGACTATGTGCAGAAAGTTATGCAAACAGCAATTTTATGAATTCCTTTAAGGAATTGAGTTTTCTCTTTGCTCTTTAAAAAAAAAAATTCTTCCATAAAGTTAATTTTAGAGATACATTAAGATATTTTACTGTTCTCTTTGGAAGACTGAAAAATATAATACAAATCAGCTCTCTAAAAATGAACATAGTTAATTGAAGTTGACTTTCTCTACAGAAAAGACACTGAGTAAATTGGAGAAAAGAGGCATCCAGACAGGTAATGTATAATTATCTAGATTTGTGTATAAGGAGCTGAATAAGTGTTTCATGCTTCACAAGTTCAGATGTCAGAGCATGGAACCCAGATATAGTCCCAGGAGTGTCTTCAATGTCCCCCCCTATATTTCAGGCTCATTTTCACCTCCTGGCTGGTTGCAAGAAAAAAAAAAATCTTTGAGGGAAAAAAAAAAGGACAGAGAGATGATGATCTATAGAAAAGATGTAAATTTACCTGAACCCAGAAAAGATAAAAGCACAATTATAGTTTTTATTTAACCAGTAATCAAGACTTTGTTGATGCCCTAGATTAGAAAATAATCATTTGCAAGATCTGAAAGATGGAGATGAAGCCTAATGGGCTGCGGGCTTGGCGCGCCCTCTGCTGGGGATTTAGGGTAACTCGGGACACTTGGCTTTCAAGCCAAGGAAGGAAATTCTGAAAATAAAATTCTGCCCAGCCAGGGCCTCACCGGGAAGCACATATCATAAAAAGGTGGGTATGGGGTGGGTTTGCCTTCTTAGAAGTCGTATTTATTTATTTATTTATTATTATTTTTTAAAATTTATTTAAAGCAAACGCATCACATAGTTGACATCACTGATCCTCATACATTGGCTTTAGGAAGACCAAAAGCAACATGATTTAAAAAAAAATAAAAAATTGAAAACAAAACTAAAGAGATGGAAGAGAAAGGAAAGAAGAAAAAGTGCAGTAGCAAGTCTAGTTTTGAAAATTATTGAATCACCAATGAACTCATTCAAGCACTAGCAGAAAGTTTAGTAAGCTCTTTTTATTTTTTAAAGCATAAGAGTTTAAAAAATGCAGGAATAACGGTGTGGGAGTGGCAGTTGTTGTTGTTTGCATAGGCCCAGTTCTTAGAAGTCTTTTTTTTCTAATGACTTTGTGTTTATTTGCAGAATTGAGAGAGCAATTAGTACAATCTGCTTGATAAAATGTATAGAAAGCCCAAAAGAAATGTCTTACCCATTGGCAATCACTTACCTTTCCGACCAATCCCCTTAGCTCTAATTTAATTTATTTTTATACATATATCTGCCTTCTCTGGACATTTTATATAAATAGAATCACACACTATGCGAGCCTCAGTGACTGGCTGCATTTGCTCTGGAAAAAGCATTTAAGCTGCATCTATGTCATATTACAGACCAGCACCTCATCAAATTTCACTGCTTTTCATTGCCAATTAATATTGCATTATTTGAATGGAGCTCAGATTTATCCACTCCCCAATTGATGGACATTTGGATTGTTTTTTCTATTTTCACTATTAAAACCATGCAGCTATGAACACTCACAGTTCTTAGAAGTCTTAATTCTGATCTCTGGATGATTTCTTGGAGACAGTAGGGGACAGTTGTTGCTTTTGGGGGCGACTGGCTTTCAACACCGCCACCTTGTGGCCATCAGCCGACATGGCAGCAGCGGCCCGGAGCTGCTCTTACTCTGAGGATAATCTGGAAATTTGGATATTTTGGAAATTTCTGCAGGAAGCAGAGACACCCTAAGTTTCTGGCTTTCTGTTAGAGACCCAGATCGGACGTGATGGAAAAGGCAGAAAATAAGGACCACATAAATCTTCCTGATTTTCTAAAATTTCTATTATTTCAGCTGACTCACAAAAATGTCAATGTTTTTATGTCGTCATTTTAATTATGTGTTGAAATCCTTAGGGGCAGAAAAAAGGTTAAACTTGTTATTTTTTTGACAGTATTCCACTACAGTCTAGTACTATGTCCTAGAACAGTGGTCTTCAAACTATGGCCCGTGGGCCACATATTGTATTTGTATTTGTTTTGTTTCTTCATTGCAAAATAAGATCTATGCAGTGTGCATAAGAATTCGTTCATAAGTTTTGTTTTTACTATAGTTAGACCCTCCAATGGCCTGAGGGACAGTGAACTGGCCCCCTGTTTAAAAAGTTTGAGGACCCCTGTCCTAGGAGAACCGTTTTGATTTCCCTTGAATTTTTAACTCCACCTCCCCATTTTAAGGAATAAATAAAAGATAATTATGCAAATCTGCTAAGTTTGTATCTGCTTTTTCCAGGAACATAAAAAATGGCTAAAATCCTACTGCAAAAGAAATGATCTTCTTTGAGTATGTAGGATCTGCCTATGCTGAAAGATATAAAAGCAAAGAACAGAAAGAGCAGTTTAGGGCAAGGTTGTGTTGGTATGAGTGTTCAAGATTTTTAATTTTTAAAGGTTTTTAGATGAAAAATTGTGGACAAGGTCTTTTTATGTCAACATAGAGCATTTTTTTTTGTTTTTTTTAAATCCCATTTCTATTTTTTATTAATTTTTCATTTTTAATTATGAGAACAAAAATGCAAAGAAAGAGGACAAGGTAAAGTTACAGTGAAAGGACAATCACCTGTAAACAGAATTCTCAGTAGTCCCATTGCTGATATCTAACTTTGAACTTTCAGCCAAAGAACATTAAGAAAAATAAAACAGAACCCATGTACAATTACTTTGTCCCTTGAGTCCCCAGATTGTAGTACATATATTTCTTAGCAGCTCACAAAGCAATCTAAAGACATAAAACTTATGTAACTCCTTAAACATTGAAGGCAAAGTACTTTTTTATATTTCCATGTACATGCATATTAGTTTAAGTTAACCTTAAAAGTTTAAGTGAGTTGTTTTTCTTAAGGATTAGAGTCAAAGGAGCACAGTAAAAACGGTGTTAGAGTGGCAATTATTGTTTGCATAGGCCCATCAAAATATGAGGGACATGGAAAGGAAAAAGCCTTGGCCTAAATACAAGGGGACCCTACCCCTGAAGTTTCCTGGCATAAGACCAACTAACATAGAGCATTTCTAGATGTCCTTGGCATCGGACTTCAAAAAGATTGGGTAGCTGCAGGTAAGGAAAATTTTAACCAGGCTCATTGAGATTTCTGTTCAAACACATTAAAATGGTCCATGGTATTATTAAAAAATTTGTACGTGCTATGAGGGAGTTGGCATTATTTAACTAACTTTAATTAAGTTAATTAAATAGATCATTATGAAACACAAGTTTTAGTACTGATCCAGAAGATTATGAAAGTTTTCTTAGAGTGCTGATGGTACGTAAATGCTCACTTGCCCAACCTTTGGTTTTGGGGATACATGACTTTACCCATCTTTTCCCAATCTGGAACAGTGCATGTGATAACAAGGTTCAGATTTCCTGTCTGTTTTTCATCATTGCTGTCTTTTTCTTAGTCATATTTTCATGCCAAAGTTAGGTTGTGTATCTATCATTGTGGTTCTTTGCATTACCAATAATTGTACTGTCTACAATCATTATCACTGGCTCTCCCCAAGGTAAATACTGGAGTGGCTTGATGGGGCTGCTATATTGTTTGTGAAACATAATATTGGAACAGACAAAGCATAATTACAAGTATGATTAGATTTTAATGTGGATAATAATAAAGAATAGGTATTGTTAAATTAAAAACTTAAGGAAAAAAAGAAATGTTAGTAGTCATGGCATCTGGATTCTAAGAATACGAATAGCAGTTTCTTTTTTTTTTTTTTTTTTTTTTTTTTGGTTTTTGGGCCACACCCGTTGACACTCAGGGGTTACTCCTGGCTATGCGCTCAGAAGTTGCTCCTGGCTTGGGGGACCATATGGGACACCGGGGGATCGAACCGCGGTCCATCCAAGGCTAGCGCAGGCAAGGCAGGCACCTTACCTCTTGCGCCACCGCCCGGCCCCGAATAGCAGTTTCTTAAACTCCTCCTTGTTTCTAGATTTTACAGACCCAGTGGTATGCACCTCAAGGGGTATTTTCCAGATTCTGAAATATTTTTTTTTGTTTGTTTTTTGGGCCACACCCGGCGGTGCTCAGGGGTTACTCCTGGCTCTCTGCTCAGAAGTAGCTCCTGGCAGGCACGGGGGACCATATGGGACACCGGGATTCGAACCAACCACCTTTGGTTCTGTATTGGCTGCTTGCAAGGCAAATACCGCTGTGCTATCTCTCCGGGCCCCAGATTCTGAAATATTATATGCGCATTTGTTCCTCCTTATCCTAAATTTTAGGTGTCTCAAGGCCTGGTTGTTAACAAATCCCAAAGATGTACCAGCATCCATTACCTATGGAATAGTTCCAGAGTCTGAAGAATTTGTAAACATGTAGATATAGTAAAAACTTAATAACTGCCACCAAATTTACAAATATTTATTGAATATGTAACTCATGGCAGACCCAAATTATGCAAAGCAAAATCACAGATGTTTCTGAAAGTTTCCATGTTATTAAGAAGCATATTATTTTTTTCAAATACATGTACAGATATATAAGTACAATTAAATAATAGCTTGATACTGATATGGTCAGATTCTGGAGGAAATTTAAATAAGTGGATTGATGAGATTCGCAAGACTTCTTTTGTTGTTTGTTTGTGGGTCACACCTGGCAGTTCTCAGAAGTTACTCCTGGCTCTGTGCTCAGGAATCATTCCTGATAGGCTCAGAAAACCATAAGGGATGCCAGGGATCGAACCGGATCAGCCACATACAGGCAAAAAGCCTAATAGCTTTCTATTTATCACTCAAGCCTCTGTAAGGCCTTTTTGGATGAAGCAAGATTTCAGTTCAGTGTATAAGACTGATGAGATTTTCATGAGACACATTTGTCAGCATTTAACATCATCCCTAATCAGGAAGAGTCTGAAACATAGTTCCTGTAGCTACAGTTCCCCCAATCTACAAATTTCTCCTTTTCTGCTCTTTACCACACCCTGATTATACTGTCATCATCTGTTCACAATCCTTTGTGATCCTCATCAATTTTTTAGATGATGATTATTATTTATTTTTGGTTTTTGGATCACACCTAAAACCAAACCAGGGGTTACTCCTGGCTCTGAGCTCATTGATCATTCCTGGCAGTGCTCAGAGGACTATATGGGATGCCTGGAATCAAACCCGGGTCAGCTGCATGCAAGGCAAAAGCCCTACTGCTGTGCTATCACTCTGACATCCCCCAATATTAACTTTTTTATTTTATTTTATTTTATTTATTTTTAATTTTTTTTTGGTTTTTGGGCCACACCCGGCGGTGCTCAGGGGTCACTCCTGGCTGTCTGCTCAGAAATAGCTCCTGGCAGGCACGGGGGACCATATGGGACACCGGGATTCGAACCAACCACCTTTGGTCCTGGATTGGCTGCTTGCAAGGCAAACACTGCTGTGCTGTCTCTCCGGGCCCCAATATTAACTTTTTAACCAAGCTTTATACACCTGACCAATTTAAAAGAAACATTCCTTGAGAAAGGAATCCAAAACGTCACAATAAAGGTGTGATGACCTCAGTGTGGACATGTGAAAAGCACAAGGTATAGGGCTTGGAGTAGGTGACCCCATACCCATGGACACTTCCCCCCCACCCCAAAACTTGAGAACAAGTGAGAAAGGAGGTGTGGGGGCAGGGCAGACTCTCCAAGAAAAGTTATTTAAGCTGGTAGAAAAGTGGGTGGTTCTTTCTCCATCTCAGAGATCCCCTGACTCTGAATATTGTCAAAATTGTCAGTACAAATGGGTAAGAAGCATTTGGGAGATGGTGCAAGTTTTCTCTTTCTTATTTGGATGCAGCAGGACTGGAGCTCAGGCCTTCTTCATACAGGGCAGGGCAGATCTGCTCCGTACCCTGAGCCTCTAGCTTCCTTGTGTTAAGTACAAGCAGAAGCTCCTGTCCAATCAATGACCATCTACTCCCCGTTGCCTTCTTTCTTTTCCGCAGTGCTGGGGGCTGAGTCCAGGGCAAATACCCTACCACTGAGCTACCCCTAGCCCTACTGCCCTGCTTTCAATAAAAGAGCATCCTAAAATTAAAATATGAGAATATAATATTAAATAAATAAAGACCTTGTCAATTGCCTTGATTTGTGTTTGTTTTTTGGGCCACACCCAGCGGTGTTCAGGGGTCACTCCTGGCTATCTGCTCAGAAATAGCTCCTGGCAGGCACAGGGGACCATATGGGATTCTGGGATTCAAACCAAGCACCTTAGGTCCTGGGTGGGCTGTTTGCAAGGCAAACGCCACTGTGCTATCTCTCCAGCCCCAATTGCCTTGATTTAATCTAAGAGGAAACTTCTTATTTTCCTTCCCCTACCCCCTAAATTGATTTAAAACATTCTATTGTGGGGTCAGAGAGAGCAAGAATATAATATAAAATTATTGACACCTATTGATTGACTTGACTTAATCTAAGGGGAAACTTTATTTTCCTCCCCCCCCCCCCACAGATTGCTAATAAAAATTCTATTGTGGGGCCAGAGAGGCAGTATGGCAGGTTACATGCCTCACATGTGGGGGATGCCTGAAGTCTACTTTGAAGAGCAACCCCCAACCACAGAATTAGAAGTACCCCTGAGCATCTCTGGGTATGTCCTTCCCAGTCCCCAAAAAGAGATGCTCTTTGACATCATGATATGAATCATCTTCTTTGGTCAAGGTCAAGATGATTTCCTGGCTTCTCTATGGTCTGAATTTCCCCCATGGCTTTCAAGGCATTGCTGGCATTTTGACAGCTAACAGTCTCTTCACTGCTCTCTTCACATCTTTGTTTCTCAGCGTGTAGATCAGAGGGTTAAGACTGGGTGTGATGATGGTGTAGAAGAGAGTGAGGAACTTCCCCTCATCCTGGGATGTGTGATTACTTTGAGGTTTCATATACATGGCAATGGCTGTTCCATAAAAAAGAGTCACCACGGTCAGGTGGGAGCCACAGGTATTGAGGATTTTCTTCCATCGTGCTGCTGACTTGATCCTCATTACAGCACGGGTGATCACCCCATAGGAGATGAGGATGAGTGAGAGAGGAGTCAGCAGAAATATCACACCAAGAGCGAAGACCACAATCTCAATGACCCTGGAGTAGACACAGGCCATCTTGACCAGTGCTGGCATCTCACAGAAAAAATTATCCACCTCCCGGTGCCCACATCTGGGCAATTTCAAGGTCAAAGAGCAGACAATGATGGCACTCCCAAGGCCCCCCAGCCAAGAGGTTATCACCATCTTGTGGCAGAGTTGAGGGTTCATAATGACGGTGTAGTGAAGAGGTTGGCAGACAGCAGCATAGCGGTCATAGGCCATCATGGCCAGCAGGAGACATTCGGTAGCTCCCAGGTCCAGAGCAAAAAAGAACTGGAGCACACAGCCACCATATGTAATGGACTTTTTGGGACCCCAAAGATTGGCCAGCATCTGGGGGACAATGCTGGTTGTATAACAGAGATCTATGAGGGACAGGTTGGAGAGGAAGAAATACATGGGAGTGTGGAGCTGGGTGTCCAGGTATGAGACCAGGATGATGGTTGAGTTTCCCACCAGAGTCACGAGGTAGGAGATGACGACAACCACGGAGATGATGCGCTCTATTTGGGGCCTGTCAGAAAACCCCAGGAGGATGAAGTCTGTCGCATAACTCTCATTGTTGACATCCATTGCTTTTTTTGAAACTAGGAGTTAAATCCATGTAAACAACAACAGCAATAACAAAAGCAAAATATCATCATCAACAACAATAACATATAGTCAAGACAGAACCCCAAAATCTCTAAGGTGTGGATGGGTATCAGATACTCAGGTTAACTACATGCTTTTTCTTCTATGGAATAGCCTTTTGAACATTTCCCTTGATTGAAGACACCAGTGTCTTCATATTTAAGTTATGTAAATTAAACTTAACTGAACTGAATGGAAGTCACTGAAAATATTCCCTATGATATGTTGCCAATGGTTCTATGTGTTATCACAAGCACTAAATACTTAATGATTTTAAAGGTAAGATGTGGTTTTATTTATTCAGTGATAAATTGAAGTAATTTCAGAGCCAGAGAGATAGTACAGTGGGTAAGACACTTGCTTTGCATGTGGCTTGATCCCCAACATCCCATCTGGTTACCAAGAACAATTCCTGAGTGCAGAGCTAGGAGTAATCCATGAACACCTCTGAGTGTGGGCCAAAATCCAAAACAAAAATACATTTTTTGGGAACTAATTAAACAAAAAAAATTTACAATATAGATACAGCCGCGGTTTGTGATAGCATCTGGCCAGTCAGCACAATTAGCAAGACAGGGAATTCAGCAATGTGGAATTCATTAAAGAATCATTTTTTGTATTCCCCATGGAATTTTCCAATATAGAGATCATTTTATTTTTTGCCACACCTAATGGTGCTCAAAGTTTACTACTGACTCTATGCTTAGAGGTCACTCCTGGCAGACTTGGAGAAACAAATGGGATTTTGGGGATTAAAGCTGGGTGGACTGTGTGTCCTTACCCCATTGTACTAACTCTCTGGCCAGGTAATTAATCCATCACCTTTATTACTCTAAAATAATAAGATAGAAATGAAAAATAATTATTTCACTATGGCAATGTACCATGTTATTAAATAGGTTTATAAATGACTAGAATCATTTATATATTGTTGATACATATAATTTCTGAACAGAAACTTCAGACCTAGAATATTTTGCATTTATAATGTTTTACTGCCAAGGAATAATGTTTATTTCAGTTATAGTGAAATAAGCATAAAATTCTTTCTATGGTATATTGCTGTCATAATCCTTTGAGTTAATAAACTTACATTTACATTTTTTTTGGTTTGTTTTTGGGCCACAACCATTGACGCTCAGTGGTTACTTCTGGTTATGTGCTGTGAGCCAAATTTTGTTGCAGTCTTCAGCGCCTGCAAACAGATCCTTCGTGGAGTTCGGGAAAAAATTCCACGGGGAGAGAGTGGGCACACGGAATGACGGAACAATATTGTAGAAATGAATGAAACCACACAGATTGTATGGGGACTCGCGTCTAAAAAGACGAAGACAAATTTATTTTTGAGCTGGCTGCTTTTAAAAGGTTGAGGCAGGGTGCAAATTCTTGACATCAAAGAAACTGGGAAAAGAATGGAGGACCCTGGCTTAAATTAGCATATTAAAGAGCCGATACTGAAGGTGAAAAGGCAGTATGTTTTGGGCTTGCTTTGTTTTGGGTAAGCAGAAAGGAAACAGGTAATTTTCAGGGAAGTGGGAAGAGAGAGGAATGTTTTAGAGTTTTAGGGAGAAAACTGAAAATTGTTTTACTATGAGCTAAGTTTTAGGAAAAACCTGATCTTGGCGCCAAAGTAGCAAAAATTACAAGGAGCTGTTAAGTGGGAGACTTTTGGCGGGATTTGTACTGTCCTCCTTTGTTAGAAAGAATTTACTAAGGCCTGATTATTAATATTGGTTAAAAATAAAGAGAGAGATAGTTACAGCCACTTTTGGAATTATGGCCAAACCATCCACGCAAAGGGTCAAGTGATTTTGGCTGCTCTAAGCGGGCCTTTTTGGCAAATAATTTCTTTTCAGGAGGGCACTATACCTTGTGGTGTGTGCCTCTCCTGAGTGGGATGTGGCAGTTATGTGCATCTGAAATTGCTCCTGGCTTGAGGGATTGAACCATAGAGGCTAGCACGTGCAAGGCAGATGCCTTACTGCTTGTGCCACTGCTTCAGCCCCTATGTTTACTTTTTTTTTTTTTTTTTTTTTTGGTTTTTGGGTTACACCCGGCAGCGCTCAGAAAGAAGTGGACATTCTGGGCCATAGGGTGTTGCTAGGTTACATTAAGCATGAAATCCCATCCTTAACAACATTGTACAATATTTAGAATAAAGTGAAGAGGAAAACCTTGACTAATGTAATCATGAAGAAGAAATTGTTAGGATCAAGTCATTAAGATAGAGATACAATTTTCATACTAAAAATAGAAATTTAGATTAATTTAGGAGCATTCTGCTTAGGTGAGATGAGATGATAGCTCAAAAAACAAGCAAGGATTGAGGTCAGAGAATTCTGAACTCAATGTGCTTGGGCTAACGTCCATGTTGTCACTCAGAAGCAAAGTGTTCTGGGCAATAGATCATTAAACCTCTTTATATGTTAAATGAAAATAATGCTTCCTCAAATGCAGGAGTAAGGTTTATCTTATGAAAACACTTGAAATATATTGGATTCATTCAATTATAAAAATTAAAACTATTCACTTACCTCTTTTTGCTTTTCTATTTTTTCTTTATTCCTCCATCATCCACTTTGTGGGAGTTTTTCAATATGGTCTGAGATAATTGGAATACTGAAAATTTTTGTATAACTTTAACACACACAATCATATATACAAAAATGCCTCTGAATAAAATGTACCCCCTAAACTGACAAACTTCTAAAGCAAGAGTACTTGAGATTCAATTACAAAAAATAGTTAGTTTTTACACAACCCCTTAAGGTTGGGATAGACTTGGCAGTATAAAAAGCAGGGCATTTTCAAGTTTCAAGAATTGAGCCTCAGAATTGGGGAATCCAGCCCCTGACCTCTGACCTCAAAGTATCCAAATTTTGATGTTTATAGTGATTGATTCTTTGTATATTTATATCTTTTTTTTTTTTTTTTTTTTTTTTTGGTTTTTGGGCCACACCCGGTGACGCTCAGAGGTTACTCCTGGCTATGCGCTCAGAAGTCGCTCCTGGCTTGGGGGACCATATGGGACGCCGGGGGATCGAACCGCGGTCCGTCCAAGGCTAGCGCAGGTAAGGCAGGCACCTTACCTCCAGCGCCACCGCCCGGCCCCCTGTATATTTATATCTTAATTACCCAAATGTACTTCTCTAGACAACATAGCTTAGTTCGTATTTTTCCTAGGTGTTTAAGCTTTTCTTGTTAATATTAGGATTTTTTTGGGGGGGCATGGACAACACCTGGTTTTGCTCAGGGGTTACTCCTGGCACCACACTTAGGGGCTCTGTGCTCAGGAAAATTCCTGGTGGTGCTCAGGGGATCATATGTGGTGCCAGGGATTGAACTACCTGGGTCATCTTGTGTGCAAGGCAAGTGCCTTAATCCTGTAACTTAACTCTCTCTCATCCTCTAGCAATACATAATAAAACAACTAGCCATAATTATAAAATACATGCTATGAAGTCTATTTGGTGAAAACATTACTGACTCAGTTAAAATTTTGGATCATAAACTTCATCACTGTTAAACCAGGATATATCTTTTGTTTAGATTATTCTGCAAACCCAAATAGAGATTTTTTTACTTTGTTTTTTTTAATGGCATTTATTATATACAATTAAATATATATTTTACTTTTATTGATAATTGTCACAGAATCTAGAGGTGAACTTATTGATGGTCTTTTACTAGAAATGAATACAATAATGCAGATATTCATAAAAATTGTTTTGCAATTTAAAAAGTCTTCTTACCTCCTGCACATTCAATATTCTGAATCTAGAATGTCACTCGAGCAATCTTCACTTTAGCCTTTAAATTTTTTTTCATGTTGTTTTAAGTCTTGGATCTTAGAATTTAGATAATTAATAAATTTTTCATGTGAAAGTGATATAAAAATAAGTTAAAATGAGAATTACATGCTAAAATAGAGCATTACTATATCTTTTTTTTGATAACATTACTATATCTTAATTGAAACTCATTTTTCATATTTCATGATTGAACTCTAGTTTCTAATTCGGTAGCAACATGTTAGATTTTGTTCTCATTATTGAAAATTAGAACAAAAAATTGCAGCGCACTGAACTTCATTTCAATGTAAACATTGATATGGGAAGCTAAGTTAGAGTTATAAAAGTGTTACAGTTGTCTAAATAAGGTTAGACAACATCTTCACGTAGGGGCTATGAGAGGTAGAACAGTAGGTAGGACACTTGCCTTTGACCTGAGTTTTATCCCTGGCACCGATTCCCAGAAATGATCTCTGAGCACAGAGCTAGGAGAGTAAGCCCTAAGCATGGTGGTAAATCCTTCTCAGCCCCCATAAATGATATAATTTTTTATTAATTAAATTTTTTATTAATAAATTTAAGCACCATGGTCACAAACATGTTTGTAGTTGGGTATCAGTCATAAAAAGTACACCCTCCTTCACCATTCCAACCTTCCCGCCTCCAATGTCCCTCATCTTCCTCCTCCCCACCTCTGCAAGTCTTCTAGAAAGGCATTCTATTTATCTCACTCACTACCATGGTCATGATAGTTGTTAGTGTAGTTATTTCTCAAATTTCAATCACCACTCTTTGTGGTTAGCTTCAGATCATGGGCTGGTCATTCCAGCCCACATTTCTATGGTCTCAGTGTATTATTACAATACTTCTTTTATCTTTCTTAAATCCCACAGATCAGTGAGACTATCCTGTGTCTATCTCTCTCCCTCTGACTCATTTCATTCAGCATAATAGTTTCCATGTCCATCCATGTATAGGAAAAAAGCATGACTCCATTTTTCCTGATATCTGCATTTTCAAGAGTAATTTTGCAGTAGCATGCAAAGTCAAACAAAGGAAAATTGAAAAGCCCAGCTTTTGCAATAAGAGAAAAGCACAAACCCTTGACCTTTGATGGCGAAACTGAGAAAACCAAATAGTAGGGGGAGGCAAAGGGAAAGAGGGATGAGATGAACTGTAGGTGGTTTTAGGACAGAGATAGAGGTTCTGGAGTCATAGTACAGCGTTGATGACTTTTGCTTTGTATGAGACCAACCCAGTTCGATCTCTGGCATCTCATATGTCCTTCGTCCACCATCAGGAGTGATTCATGATTATAGAGTCAGGAGTAACCCCTGAACCCAGCTGGCTGTGGCTCCCAATTCAAAACAAAGAAACAAGAAAGTTTGAGAGGTACAGAGTAGTGACTTGGTACATCAAAGCTATGAAAGCTAAAAGTATTATAACCCTGCATCTAAACTACAATAAAACAAAACAAAACAGGGCTGGAGAGATGGCATGGAGGTAAGGCATTTGCCTTGCATGTAGAAGGACGATGGTTCTAATCCCCGCATCCCATATGGTCCCCTGTGCCTGCCAGGAGTGATTTCTGACTGTAGAGCCAGGAGTAACCCCTGAGCACAGCCGGGTGTGACCCAAAAATTAAAATAAAATAAAATAAAATAAAATAAAATAAAATAAAATAAGCAAGTACCTAGACCATTGTGAATGTATGAGAGCATGTCTCTGGACTCTTCCTCACCATGTGAACTCAGGTTGTGACAGTGACAGTTTTCTCTTTTTGAAAACATTGGAAACAGTCATGAAACTCAATCATTAACAACTTTGTAATTTATCTCACAGTGATTCAACTAAGAATTTATTTAAAAAAAAAAAAAAGAAAAAAATTTGGTCCATACTCAGCGAAGGTCCACCTGGCTCTGCACTCAGGAATTACTCCTAGTGGGGTTCAGGGGGCCATATGAGACGCTGGGGCTCGACCCAGGTTGGGCTTTTATGAGGTAAGATAGCATATTCTCTGGACCACCTCTCCAGCCCTGGAGAATACTGTTCCCTTAATCCTTATCATTTCAAGAGTTGTTTAACAGTATCTGCCTGGAAGAAGGGCTGTGAAGAGGTTCATATTTGAATAACATTAAATACAAATTATCAACATAATACTGAGCTCATAAGGAACATTTAGTCATTTTAATGAATGCTCTTGCTGACAGTTAATATCATCCCTGGTTCAGAATACTGGCATTTATTTATAACTCACTCACATGCTTTCCCTCTCTTCCCCACTTATCTTTCATGTTCAAATGAGGCCTACACTCTTTGAGACCCGTTTTCTGGTGTACAACTATCTGTTGGAATAAACAGAGAATACTTACCACAAGTCAGAAACATGAGGCGAGATTTGTGTTTTTCTCAGAGAAGACCGTCATGGCCGTCAAACCCTCATGGCATCTAAGTGCGTGGCTGTTTCCAGTGACATGACCCTCCATCTCACTGATCATTCAGGTTAGGTCTCAGTTCCCTGCTCACTGAGTGGCAGGGAATTGGCTCAGCCACCACCAGCTCTTTCCATTCTCCCTTCACACTCACATTTGCTTTTGACTTTTGGCCCAAATGACAGTTTATTAAAGTGTCTCACTTATATGGAGGATGAAGCCAAAGAAAATGTAGGACAGGTGGTTGGTCAGCCTGGCTTCGTTAAGTGCATTTTGAGAGAATATTCCTGGACATCTTTGCGGGTAGAGTCAGTCTAATTAAGGGCAATGCATGGACTCCATACACTGCTAGAACAATTCCTTGTGGGAGGAAGCATTTATGCAGTCCAAAGGATACCTGGTTGAAGCCATTTAGACCTCGGGGACTGGCGTTCACAGAGGTGATTAAGAGACCTATGACTATGGGCAGAGGCTAGATGGCAAATTTATGAAAAGTTCCCTTAAGGCATTGTTTTCCATCTTTCTCTCTCCCTTCATCTCTCCCTCTCTTTTTTCTTCTCTCCCTCCCTCTCTCCCTCAGTCCTCTGGTCCTTACGTCCTCCGTCTCTCTCTCCCTCCGTTTCTTCGTTTTCTTTCTTTCTTTCTTTCTTTCTTTCTTTCTTTCTTTCTTTCTTTCTTTCTTTCTTTCTTTCTTTCTTTCTTTCTTTCTTTCTTTCTTTCTTTCTTTCTTTCTTTCTTTCTTTCTTTCTTTCTTTCTTTCTTTCTTTCTTTCTTTCTTTCTTTCTTTCTTTCTTTCTTTTTTCTTTCTTTCTTTCTTTTTTTCTTTCTTTCTTTCTTTCTTTCTTTTTTTCTTTCTTTCTTTCTTTCTTTCTTTCTTTCTTTCTCTCTCTTTCTTTTCTATTTCTTTCCTTCCTTCCTTTACTTCCTTCCTTCCTTCCTTCCTTCCTTCCTTCCTTCTTCCTTCCTTCCTTCTTCCTTCCTTCTTTTTCCTTTCTCTTTCTCCATTAGAACAAAGACTTCTTTCATTAAAATTTCAGAAGCAAAATAATTCGTAGAGCATATAAATTTCCAATTGATTATTTCAAATATAATGTTAAACTATAAGATCAACACATTTAATTGAAATTTGGCTTATTCCACAGAAAAGGGCACAAACACAGTAAAGAGAAACTAACATTAGCTAGGTTTTATTGTAGAAGAAAAGTATTTCTCAAACATATGGACTCATTCATTCTAATTAACAATAAACTAGTCATGGCTCAGAGAATGAGCAATTATTATATTTTCAAATATATTGTATTTTGAAATGGCTAATTGATTTCCCTTAATCCCTTTGAGCTGACCATGCTTTGAAGAATGGGAAACACAGATAACTTTTTCCGTTAGTTCATCCTCTTCCTCCCTGAGCCAAGGAAATCACAATTTTGGATTTTGAAGCCAGCACACATATACTTTAGGTTATAATTTACATATGAATGGAACTAAATGTCCATATGTATGCCTAAATAGTATACTTACTCCTTCGTCTTTAGTGAGTCATTCTTTAGGTGTTAACAAAAACCAAAAGACTGATCTGCATATATTGCTCATCACATAGTCCCATATTTTGCAAAACTACACTTTCATGTAGTTATATTTATTGTATATTGAATTCATAATAAACCAAACTTGGACATATGGGAACCCAATTTTGACACAAATATCAAGTTTCTGTATTGTTGAAAATCTCATCATTGCCCTTTTCTCAAGCATGCAGAAAAAAATAATATCATGATACAGACATGGTCAGACTCTGGAGTAATTCACTTGATTTTATCCAAAAGGCTAAGAAGCAATATCTCCTGAGTAACTCAAATAATGGTTTGATGGACCTTGTATGAAGTTTTCAGATGATTCAAGATTTCAGCTGACTGTATCATATTGAGTAAAAGATTTGAATGGAGACACATTTGTCAAAATTTGGGATTAACCCTTCTCAGAAGGAAGGTTGAAACACACTTTTGGTTCATTCAATTCACCAGTCTATAAATTTTTTTCTTTTCTGGCATTGATCATACACTACAGTTCATGCTTATTATACTTTAACTACATGTAACCTCATATTCTGTCAGAATATTTATTATTATTTTTTTGTTAAGATTTATAACCTGGGGCCAGTGAGGTGACGCTAGAGGTAAGGTGTCTGCCTTGCAAGTGCTAACCAAGGAAGGGCCATGGTTCGATCCCCGGGCTTCCCATATGGTCTCCCCAAGCCAGGGGCAATTTCTGAGTGCTGAACCAGGAGTAACCCCTGAGCCTCAAACTGGTGTGGCCCAAAAAACCAAAAAAAAAAAAAAAGATTTATAACCTGACAAATTTAAAAGGAATATTTCTTAAAAAAGAAAGAAATGTTGAGATACAGATACTGACCTCAGTATGCACATTTGGGGAGAACAAGGACTTGAGGACCACAGAGGCAGTCACACCCCTTCCATTCCCTTCACCCCAGTCACCAAATTCAGACATGTGGAGGCTATCATGGCTTTGAGATGATGTGACAAGGACTCTTTGAGAGCAGGGCAGTCCCAAGGAAAGAGGAGTTTCAGACTCTGAACGGAGGGTTGGTAGGGAAAGGGAGGTTCAATGACTTCCAGACTTTTTGAATGTAGCTGCCAAGAAGAGAAAGTCAAAGTTGGCGAGTCAATGAGAGATTGAGCAATTTTCCTATTGCAGAAGTAGCAGGGATTGGACTCAGGCTCTCACACAGGGGAGGCTCAGATGTATCTCAGGTGGCTCAAGGCTGCAGGACTGCACAGCATCAATTTATTTTGTAAAATTAAAGTGCTTTTCTCCTTTAAATCAGTTATCATGTGCTACCCATTTTTTTTTCTTATTTTATTGCCTGCTAAGACTTTATCAGGGCCTTCCACTTGCGAGACAAGTGCTCTACCACTCACTCCCATGCCAGCACTTACTTGATTTTTCAGCATCATAGAATTGACTGCGTGCATTGGTGATTTTTTTGCTGTGTCAAAACTGGGTCTGGCACATTTCACCTGTCTGTATTGTCTCTAGTACTAGCTCTCAAGCCTTCAGCTTCATCTCCTGTAGAGCTTATGATGACATAGACTGGTTGGATGACTCTTGGTGTTTTGATACAGTAGATCTGAGATGAGGCCCCCAATTTCTGATAAAGTACCTGATAATCATGATGCTGTTGGTTTAGTGACCACATTGCTTGACAGAAAGCATCTTGATTCTTTATTAGATTAGCAAAGAGTAAAAGAAAAGTACTTACAAAAAAAAAAAGCTACTTACTATAAATAAGACTCAAAATCTTTAGGCTCAATTCACAGGAGATGATTTTAAGTTCATATCTCCTATAAGTACCTTTAGGCATTGCTCTGAGTTGTGGATGCTCTGTTTCCACCTGAGTGGTTCACTATCTCTTAGGGTATTTTGGATGCAAACTAGACTCTCTCCAGATTCCGACTGGACCCTGAGATATCCTGGGGGGAGGTGTTGACCGGCAGATTTCCTGGGAGCTGATGAGAAGCTGAGACCTGGTGTCCCTGGAGTGTGTGATGGAGCCAGAGCAGGAAGTGGGGTATTGCAGCTGGGGGATCCTAGGTTCAGAAGAACATGAGATCAAAGGCGATAGTGGGGGTTGCTGGGCACTTATTTTCCAGGACATGATTCTTACTGAGCTACTCCAATCTAACACAATTTAGATGTGGTCCAAGAGATTATGATGTGCCCACCTTGGTCAGAGACTAATTAATATCTTTTTTTTTTTTTTGGTTTTTGGGTCACACCCAGCAGTGCTCAGGGGTTACTCCTGGCTGTCTGCTCAGAAATAGCTCCTGGCAGGCACGGGGGACCATATGGGACACCGGGATTCGAACCAACCACCTTAGGTCCTGGATAGGCTGCTTGCAAGGCAAACGCCGCTGTGCTATCTCTCCGCGCCCTAATTAATATCTTGATTATTGTAATGAACACATGTCACACAAATATATCTCTCCATGTCTGTCATTCATCCTAAAGATTGTCATATTAACGGATTCTATTTTACACACACATATATCTTTGTTTCTCCATTTATTTCTCTTTATATTTACATATTCAATCAGTAGCTAGTCCAACTCTTGGTACATAGAAAATACTCAAAAATACTTTGGAAGGTTCTGAGAGATGAAACTCACTAGGCTAATGCTTTGTAAGTAGAAGATCTGTGTGTGACCTCTGGAAGCATATTCTAGACTGTCCACTGAGCACAACAGTGTAGTCTATCATAAAACAAAAAGAAACAACAAAAACAACAAACAAAAATAAAACAGGGATGGTCAGGGTTACTCCTGGCTATGTGCTCAGAAATTGCTCCCTGCTTGGGGGACCAAATGGGACACCCGGGAATCGAACTGTGGTTCATCCTAGGCTGGCACAAGGAAAGCAGACACCTTACACCCTGTGCCACAGCTATGGCCCCAGCCTTCTTTATTTTTGGCAGTGCTGGAGACTGAGTCTAGTCCTACCACAGAGCTACCCCCCAGCCCTACTGCCCTGCTTTCAATAAAAGAGCATCCCAAAATTAAAATGTGAGAATATAATATTAAGTAAGTAAAGACCTTGTCAATTGCCTTGATGTAGCCTAAGGGGAAACATCTTATTTTCCTTCCTCTACCCCCCTAAATTGATAAAAATAATTCTATTGTGGGGCCAGAGAGCGCAAGAATATAATATGAAATAAATAAACACCTTGTTGATTGACTTGACTTAATCAAAGGGGAAACTTTTTATTTTCCTTTCCTCCCTAGATTGCTAAAAAATTCTATTGTGGGGCCAGAGAGACAGTAGGGCAGGATAGATATCTCCCACGTGTGGATGCTTGAGCTCTGCTTCTAAGATTAACCCCTAATACATTCATCTTAAAATATGTGTGCACCCCACTCTTTATAGCAGCACTCAGTATAATAGCCAAGTCTTGGAACCAACCTCGATGTCCAACAACAGATGAATGTATCATTAAGATGTGGCATCTGGGCCCGGAGAGATAGCACAGCGGCGTTTGCCTTGCAAGCAGCCGATCCAGGACCAAAGGTGGTTGGTTCGAATCCCGGTGTCCCATATGGTCCCCTGTGCCTGCTAGGAGCTATTTCTGAGCAGACAGCCAGGAGTAACCCCTGAGCACCGCCGGGTGTGGCCCAAAAACCAAAAACCAAAAAAAAAAAAAAAAAAAAGATGTGGCATCTATACACAATGGAATACTACATGGCAGTCAGAAATGATACAATCACAGACTTTGCAGCAACCTGGATGAACCTAGAACATATTATGTTAAACGAAGTAAGTCAGAAGATGAAAGATAAATACAGAATGATAGCACTATTCTGAAGCACCTAGAACATACACCTTATATACAACTAATACTCAACAATCAAATAACAGGGTTTAATAGGGTAGAAACTCCAAACACTAACAGTAAACAAATACCGGAAAGTAGTGCCCAAAACATATGAAAGAAAAACAACACAAACTCTTGACTATACATTATACCACAAAGAAATCAACAACAGCAGAAACAGCAGCATAGAGAGAACAGGTATGTAATCAGCCTTCTACCACAAAGGCCCATAATATCCCCTTAGGGATCTTATACAGAAATACAGGTAAAGAATACCATGGGAAATCACTGACTCCAACGGAAACATCTCATAACAATATGTCTTAATGCCTTAATCTTACTATATTTAAAATAACCTCTCAGCTTTCTGTCCACAGGCATTCTTGGATACAAAGGATGGACAAACTAAGATGGCAGCCCGGGCCTCAGTCACACGAGATACCATACCTGGCTTGCACTACGAGAATGTCCCGAGTAAACTATTTAACATATACTTTATCTCTAGGTTATACCATCTTTTAGGACTTGAAGCACGCGACGAGCCAGACCACGGAAGCAGCAACAGTAACCTACAGACTTATACTACAGGCCCTACTCATTGAACACATTCAAGCATATTAGAATTCCCTTGCTCTTTTCTCCTCTCTTCTCACTACTTTCTTCTTTTTCTTTTTTCTTCTTTTCTCTCCTTCTTTTGTTTTTAATGTATTTTCTCTTTTTTTCTTTCCTGCCCATTCTATATACTTTCCTCTTTCCCCCCTTTGGATAATTGACTATCCTTGCACCTCTCAACCCCATCCAGATTTCCCACCTTATTAAAACTCTTCACCCTCAGTTCTTTTTTTTTTTTTTTTTTTTGGTTTTTGGGTCACACCCTGTGACGCTCAGGGGTTACTCCTGGCTATGCGCTCAGAAGTTGCTCCTGGCTTCTTGGGGGACCATATGGGACGCCGGGGGATCGAACCGCGGTCCGTCCTAGGCTGGCGCAGGCAAGGCAGGCACCTTACCTCCAGCGCCACCGCCCGGCCCCTCACCCTCAGTTCTTAATCCATTAGGCATCAAGACTGACCTCCTACCCCAACGAACCAGTACCCTGCACCCAAGTGAAGGGACACCCAGTCAAACCCACACCTCATCCTCAGCATGAAGAGCCAACCAACTCCCGTGCTGACTCATGCTGCTCGTCCCTCCTTACCAACTCTTCCTAATATGGACTGTTACTTGAAAATGGACTTAGCTCTAAAAGTATCCCCAAAGCAAGAACTCTTTCCAAGACCTTCCTGCCGCGATTCTCTTACCAATCTGAAGAAGGTCAGGGTGCGTGATGAAAAGGTGCTCGGGAACCCACACACCACAAAAAAATCCCAAAAGACAATGGGGCAACCTATACTTCCATCATAAGTACAAGATCTGTACACAGTACCTCTTTACCTGCTTTTTCCCCAAATGTAAGATAGTCTATTGCATCATTTTGTTCCTTTAATTACCTTGTTATTTCATTTTTTATATATTTATGTGAGCACATATATTTTTATTTTTATTTTTTTTGGGAGTGTGACCTGCTTTGTTTTCTTCTCTTTCCACCCCCAAAAGCACCGGCAATATAATATAGCACCATTTCCCCCTGCAAAGACACACTAAAAAAAGGGGAAATCTTATGTATAAAAACGAGCTCTTATCTACTAGGGATAAGAACTCATACTTGTTTACAATACAGGGACATCTGCCATCCTGAAAATATGTCACGAGGACCCAACTTAGTCCCCAGGTGATTAGACATCATTCATCCAGCCTTGAATTCTGGATCCCAGACATAGAAATGACAGGTTCTTCACAACAGTTACAGAAAACAAATCCCGTCTGGGACATCCTTAATACTGCTGGGACACATCAAGTACCAGCTCTAAAGTGATATCCTGACAATGAGGAAATGGGAACAACTTGACCTAAGAGCAGCTAACGATAACAACTTGACCTCACCAGCTAACGATAAGACAAAATCAGAAGACTTGACACCCTTTGGTCTGTCCAAAAGCCAAGATTGTGATCTACAGATGACTGGCTGATAGAACCATGACCGGACTGTATGTATCTTGGGACCAATAAAAAAAGCCCTAGTCTAGAGTTTGAGCTATGGCCTGCACAACAACCATGATCTCCAGCTCCAAAGGTCTGTCAGAGAAAATTTCAACGGAATGGGTCTTCTGGAAACATCCTAGGATCTACGCAAAGACCAAGACCACCAACCACAGAAGACGGATTAAAATGACACTGAGGGAGCAGAACTTCTAAAACCACAAAGAAAGACGTCATCATAAGTTCCACCCCTTGACTTGTGTAGATACCGAGATCTTTAGATACAGAGGTCTGACTTTATCACCCAGGATGGAGCAGAAGTCTTCCAAACAGCATGAAAGCACCAAGGGGAGAGTAAATGAACCTGAACAGAGTCTATAGTTAATCCCATGACAATATTCTCCGAGGATGGAGAAATCCTGTAGCTCTTAGGCCGAGGAAATTCCTCTTCGAATGACCCCAAGATTTACTGTGCCTGTGCAGGAGGGAAAGAAAAAAAAAAAAAAAGCACAAAACAATTTTTTCTCCTTTTTTTATTTATCTATCTAATTTTTGTCGATTTCATTGTTTTGATGTGGTTATTAAATTTGTTGTCTTCATTTATATTTATATATTTATTTTCTTCCTTTCTTTTCTTTCTTTATGTGCTCTGCCATGTTTTTATTTCAAGGTCATGGCTTTTATGTGGTGCTTACCTTTATTGTTGGAGTGCTCACTGGATATTTTTTTTGACACTTCTTTTTGTACTGTTGGGATGATTCATCTTTCTCCCCTTCGTCTCAAACTGATGACGAGAGCCTCTAGAAGGACTCGGCCCATTTCTGATGTATTTGATTTTTACCCCAGTTTATTACTTTTCTCTTCTTCAAACAAAACCATGCAACTTTATCTAGTCCCACCTCCCAGTTACAGAAGGAAATAAGAGAGCTACCAAGACCAAACAGGTGTAAGACCGCTAAGTAGCAAGTTAGGCACAGAGGAGACCACGTATTCTTGCAGCCCCGGGGGATGAGGGAGGAAGATATGGAAGGTAGGATGGAAACAGATGTGTAGGGAGAACAGTTCAGTGATGGGAATCCCCCTGATACTAAGTTAACATATACCTAAAATATTATTGTCAACAGTATGTAAGCCACTATGATAAAAATAAAAACTATATTAAATATAAAAAAATTAACAAAATAAATTTAAAATAAAAAGAAAAAATTTATACCTGAAAATTTTCTGATACTAGTTATTGTCACAACTTTAGTAAAACTATATAAAGTTGTTTCCAAGATTAAGTCAAAATGAAAATAGGAGTACAAGACTCTATTGGAATTGGCCTTGATTCATTGTTTTTTTTTTTTTTTTTGTTTTTGTTTTTTGGGCCACACCCGGTGACGCTCAGGGGTTACTCCTGGCTATGTGCTCAGAAGTCGCTCCTGGCTTGGGGGACCATATGGGACACCGGGGGATCGAACCTCAGTCCGTCCAAGGCTAGCGCAGGCAAGGCAGGCACCTTACCTCTAGCGCCACTGCCCGGCCCCGGCCTTGATTCATTGTATGTCTGCAACCCAGTATGAAGAAATTTGTGAATCACAATGATTTCAATAAAATAAAATAATAATTAAAAAAAGATTAACCCCTAATCACAGAATTAGGAATACACCTGAGAATCTATGGTTTTGGTCCTTCTCAGTCTCAAAAAGCGATGATATATTTTTTCTTTTTTTAATTTAATTTTTTTTTTTTTTTTTGTTTTTTGTTTTTTGTTTTTTTGGGTCACACCCGGCGGTGCTCAGGGGTTACTCCTGGCTGTCTGCTCAGAAATAGCTCCTGGCAGGCTCAGGGGACCATATGGGACACCGGGATTCGAACCAACCACCTTTGGTCCTGGATCGGCTGCTTGCAAGGCAAACACCGCTGTGCTATCTCTCCGGGCCCTTTTAATTTAATTTTTAATTTTTTAATTTAATTTACTTAAAGAAAATGCATTACATAGTTCACATAACTGATAATAATACACTTTTTAGGAAGACCAAAAGCAATATTTTTTTAAAAATAGAAAGTTGAATGCAAAACTAAAGAAATGGAAGAGAAAAGAGTATTTTTGAAAACTATTGACTCCCATTGAATTCAGTGAAGCACCAGCAGAAAGTTTAGTAAGTTCTTTTCTTTTTTTAAAGGATAAGATTAAAAAAAAATATAGCAATAAAGGTGTAAGAGTGGCAAGTGTTGTTTTTTGCATAGGCCCAGCAAAATATGGGTAAAATGAAAAAAAAAAAAAAAAGCCTTTTCCTAAATACAAAGAGATTTTATCCCTGAAGTTCTCTTCATAAGACCGACTCTGGGCTCCAGGCATACTAGGTTGTCCCTGAGTCATTTTCTGTGGTGAAATTTTTTCACACATTAGCTGTTGTTGTTGTTGTTGATATCTGTAGTTAAAGATTTTGGTTTCTGTGCGAGAAGGATTCTGGTTTCTATGTTTCATTGAAGTCAGGATGGGAAGCATCCTCCAGTTTCACCTCACCACTAGATGGAAGCGTCCTGCCCTGCAAGCAAGTTGCTGCTGTGGCTGAGTCATCGAAGTGTCAAGAGAACACTCCTTGGAGTAAAATCAATGCCAGGATACCGGTGGTGTCTACCCTGGTTTGGGTTTGCCTCCTGGTGATGTTGTAGAAAATTGTGGTTGTTTCCGTAGATGGTCAATGCTTCAGGGGTGTATGGGCAATGCCCATTCAAAAAGAGATGCTCTTTGAAATCGTTCCATGAATCACCTTCTGTTGTTCAAGGTCACGATGATTTCTTGGCTTCTTCTCTATGCTCTGGATTTCTCCCATGGCTTTCAGGGCATAGTAGGCATTTTGACAGCCAATAGTCTCTTCACTGCACTCTTCACATCTTTGTTTCTCAACGTGTAAATCAGAGGGTTAAGACTGGGTGTGATGATGGTGTAGAAGAAAGTGAGGAACTTCCCCTCATCTTGAGATCTGCTGTGGCTCTGCGGTTTCATGTACATCGAGATGAGGGTCCCATAAAAGAGAGTCACCACAGTGAGGTGGGAGCCACAGGTATTGAGGATTTTCTTCCATCGTGCTGCTGACTTGATCCTCATCACAGCTCGAGTGATCACCCCATAGGAGATGAGGATGAGTGAGAGAGGAGCCAGCAGAAATATCACGCCAAGAGCGAAGACCACAATCTCAATGACCTTGGAGTAGACACAGGCCATCTTGACCAGTGCTGGCATCTCACAGAAAAAATTATCCACCTCCCGGTGCCCACATCTGGGCAATTTCAAGGTCAAAGAGCAGACAATGATGGCACTCCCAAGGCCCCCCAGCCAAGAGGTTATCACCATCTTGTGGCAGAGTTGAGGGTTCATAATGACGGTGTAGTGAAGAGGTTGGCAGACAGCAGCATAGCGGTCATAGGCCATCACGGCCAGCAGGAGACATTCGGTGGCTCCCAGGTCCAGAGCAAAAAAGAACTGGAGTACACAGCCTCCATATGTAATAGACTTTTTGGGACCCCAGAGATTGACCATCATCTGGGGGACAATGCTGGTTGTATAACAGAGATCTAAAAGGGACAGGTTGGAGAGGAAGAAATACATGGGAGTGTGGAGCTGGGTGTCCAGGTATGAGACCAGGATGATGGTTGAGTTTCCCACCAGAGTCACGAGGTAGGAGATGACGACAACCACGGAGATGATACGCTCTATTTGGGGCCTGTCAGAAAACCCCAGGAGGATGAAGTCTGTAGCATAACTCTCATTGTTGACATCCATTGCTCTTTCTGTTGCTTGGAGGCAAATCCATGTAAACAACAACAGCAATAAAAAATGAAAAATATCATGATCAACAACACCAACAACAATATACAGCCAGGACAGAACTCAAAAATCTCTAACATGTGGATGGGTATCATATACTTAGGTCAACTACATGCTTTTTCTCCTATGGAATAATCTTTTGACATTTCCCTTGGGTTAAGACATCAGTCTCTTCATATTTTAGTCTTATAAATTAAACTTAACTGTATTGAATGGAAGTCACTGAAAATATTCTCTACGATATGTTACCAATGGTTCTATGTGTTGTCACAAAACACAAAATACTTGGGACTGAAGCAATAGTGCAATGATAGGGTGTTTGCCTTACAAATGTCTGACTCAGGATGGAACTGGGTTCAATCCCCAGAGACCCATATGGTACCCCAAGCCACAATTTCTGAGCACATAGCCAGGAGTAACCCCTGAGCGTCAGCAGGTTGGTTCAAAAACCAATAAAAGAAATAAACAAAACAAAACACAGAATACTTAAAGTTAGCTTAATGATTTTAAAGGTAAGATGTACTTTTATTTATTGAGTTAAAACCAGGAATAAGAACTCCACTACCAGGGTCAGAGAGATAGCATGGAGGTAAGACATTTGCCTTGCATGCAGAAGGACGGTGGTTAGAATCCTGGCATCCCATATGGTCCCCTGTGCCTGCCAGGAGCGATTTCTGAGCGTAGAGCCAGGAGTAACCTCTGAGTGCTGTCAGGTGTGACTCAAAACCAAAACCAAAACAAACAAACAAACAAACAAAAAAAGAACTCCACTACTGCTATGGCACTGACTTACTCCAAAGATGGTACTTATGACACTCTGAAAACCTAGGAATAGCAATAGTCTGTTTTTAGGGCTGGATTCTCTACAATGCTACCTAATGGTGAGACGAAACCAGAAGACACTATACATCACCAGGCCTTCAACATAGGACCTGTACAGAAACCAGGATCTATAACTACAGAAACCCTACAGCAACAACTGTGCTGGTGAAGAACTGTTACTGGGACCACAGAGAATGTAGGACAACCTAGTAGGGTTGGTCTTACGCCAAAATACTTCAGGGGTGAGGTCTCTCTGCTTTTAGGCCAAAGGTTTCTCCTTCCAATTTCTCCCATATTTTGCTGTGCCTATGCAAACAACAACTGCCACACACACACACACACACACACACACACACACACACACTCACACACACATCTTTTTTTTTTTTTTTAGTGCATCATTGGTTTTTGTTTTTTGGGTCACAGCCGGCAGTGCTCAGGGGTTACTCCTGGCACCACGCTCAGAAATTGCTCCTGGCATGCTCAGGGGACCATATGGGACACCAGAATTCAAACCAATGACCTTCTGCATGAAAGGCAAACTACCTCCAAGCTATCTCTCCGGCCCGGCATCTACTATCTTAAAAAAAAGGAGCATATTAAAGCTTCTGCTATTGTATTAACGACTTTATTGGTGATACAATAATTGTCACGAATATAACTGCTAATGAACTCTCCTTTTCTTTTTCCAATTCTCTTTATTTTTTTTAGATCTATTTTCTTTATATTTTTCGATAACTTCGGTTTCTGTTACCTTGAAACAAATGTATTATGAACAATTATGTCAACTATGATGCATTTTCTTTAAATAAATTTATTAAAAAATTTGAACTAATTGCAGGGCCAGAGATACATATATAGTACAATGGGTAAGACACTTGCTTTGCATGTGGTTTGATCCCCAACATCCCATTTAGTTACCAAGAGCAATTCCAGAGTGCAGAGTGGAGAAATCCATGAACACCACCGAGTGTGGTCAAAATCCAAAACCAAAAAAAATTTTTTTTGAAACTAATTTTCAAAGTGTTAGGTCACTATATATATATTATATATATCTATATATCTATATCTATATCTATATCTATATCTATATATAGCTATGGTGTGTGTTAGAATCCACCATCTGGCAATCAGCAAAATTAGCAAGATAGGAAATTCAGCAATGAGGAATTCATTAAACAATCAGTGTTTTGTATTCCCCATGGAATTTTTCAATATACGAATCAATTTTCTGGCTCTTTTTTTTTGCCACACCTTATGGTGTGAATTTATTACTGACTATTACTGACAATTTATTGTTTATTTATTATATTTACAATTTATATAACTTTATATAAATAAATTTATAATATTTTAATAATAATAATTTATAACAAATAATATATAGAAATAAATTTATAAATTTATTATATTACAATTTATTACTGACAGAATTTATTGCTGACTATGCTCAGAGATCACTTCTGGTAGATTTGAGGGAACATATGGGATTCTGGGGATTGAACCTGTGTGCAAGGCAAGCACCTTCCTTACTCATTGTATTAACTCTCTGGCCAGGCAATTAATCCATCACTTTCATAACTCTAAAATAATAATATAGAAGTCAGGGGCTGGCTCGGTGGTGCTAGAGGTAAGGTGTCTGCCTTGCCAGCGCTAGCCTAGGATGGACTGCGGTTCGATCCCCTAGCGTCCCATATGGTCCCCTAAGCCAGGAGCGACTTCTGAGTGCATAGCCAGGAGTAACCCCTGAGCGTTACTGGATGTGGCCCAAAAACCAAAAAAAAAAAAAAAAAAAAAAAGAAATTAAAATAACTTTGATCTCAATATGGTAATGTATTATGTTATTAACTAGGTTTATTAATGACTAAAATAATTTATATATTATTGATACATATAATTTCTGGACATAAACTACAGACCTAAAATAATTTGCATTTATAGTGTTTTATAGTCAAGGAATAATTGTCTCAGTCACGGTGAAATGAACATAGAAAAATTTCCTATGGTATATTGCTGCCATTATCCTTTGAGCTAGTAAATTTATTTTCACATTTGTTTTGAGAGAGAATATTTGTCCACCATTCATCTGATATAGGGTTAGTATCCAAGATATCTAAAGTACTGGTACAACTTCACAACCCCCCTCCCCCAAAAAACAAAACCAACAAAATCCAATTCCATATAAAAATGATGAAGGGCTAGAAAAGAACAGAAACTTCCTCAAAGAAGACATATAGATGCCTGAAAGATATATAAAAAGTGCTTTACATAACTTATGATAAGGGTGGTACAAATCAAATTAGTAATGAGATATTATCTCTTACCAGTAAGACTGGCACACATCACAAAGAACAAAAGCAATGTTGTGTTTGGAAAATAATATGAACACTCCTCAAAAAAACTTGGAGTTGAGCTTCAATATGACCCAGTAATTTCATTTGTAGGAATCTACCTGAAGAACTCCCAAATCTATTCATAATAATTTGTACAAATAATATATTTGTATTCCTATGTTCATTGCAGCTTTATTCACAATTGCCAAAATCTGGAAAGAACCTATGTGTTTGAGATCATATGACTGCTTAAAGAAACTGTGGTACATCTACATAAAGGAATGCTATTTAACCATCAGAAAAGATAATGTCATACATTTGCTCTATGTGGAAGGAGAATGTCATGACGAAAGAATTTACTCAGGAGGAGAGGGACAGAAGCAGAATGATTTTCATGTGAGGGATATAAAGAAACAAAATAGGGTATAAACAAAGGACCAAAGAAATTGGTCTGCAGTAGGAGCTAGCAAGAGAGGGGTGGGTAGAGGTTGGATGGAGGACAATGGCAGAAGGAAGTGGACATTCTGGGCTATAGGGTGGCACCAAGCTATATGATGCACAAAACCTGATCCTTAGCAACATTGTACAACATTTAAAATAAAGTGAAGAAAAAAAAACTTGACTAATATAATCATGAAGAAGAAACTGTTAGGTTCAAGTCATTAGAATACAGATCTAATTTTCATACTACAAAATAGAAATTTAGATTAATTTAGGAGCATTCTGCTTAGGTGGGATGGGACAGGGCTCCCTTCAGGTCCTCAGTTTCCTCAGAAGAAGCACAGCAGGGCAGAGACTCCGCAGGTGAAGCAATATGCTAATAATGAGAATGTATGAAGGAAAAGGAAGCCTGTCTAGAGTACAGGCGGGGGTTGGGTGGGGAGGAGGGAGATTTGGGACATTGGTGATGGGAACGTTGTACTGGTGATGGATGGTGTTCTTTACATGACTGAAACCCAAACACAATCATGTATGTAATAAAGTTGTTTAAAAAACAAACAAACAAGCAAGGGTTAAGGTCAGAGAATCTGAACTCAAAGTGCTTGGGCTAAAATCCATATTGTCAGAAGCAAAGTGCTCTGGGCAATAGATCATTGAACCTCTTTATGTATGAAATGAAGATAATGCTTCCTCAAATGCAGGAGTAAGGTCTATCCTATGAAAACACTTGAAATATACTGGATTCATTCAATTATAAAAATTAAACTATTCACTTACCTCTTTTTGGCTTTTCTATTTTCCTTTAATACTCCATCATCCACTCTGGGGAGATTTTCAATATGGTCTGAGGTAATTGGAATGCTGAAAATTTTTATATACTTTAACACACAATCATATATACAAAAATGCCTCTGAACACAATGGATCCCCTAAATTGACAAATTTTTTTTTGGGCCACACCCAGTGGTGCTCAGGGGCCACTCCTGGCTATCTGCTCAGAAATAGCTCCTGGCAGGCAGGGGTACCATATGGGACACCGGGATTCAAACCAACCACCTTTGGTCCTGGATCTGCTGCTTGCAAGGCAAACGCCGCTGTGCTATCTCTCTGGGCCCAAAATTGACAAATTTCTAAGGCAAGAGAGTACTTGAGCTTTGTTTACAGACTTTAGTTGGTTTTTCCACAACCCCTACATGTTGGGACAGGGCATTTTCAAGTTGAATTGAGCCTCAGAATTGGGGAATCCAGCCCCTACCTGCTCACTGACCTCTACACAGCAGGTCATAACCTCTGACCTCAAAAGTATCCAAATCTTGATGTGTATAGTGATTGGCTCTTCGTATATTTATAGCTTAATTACCCAAATGTACTTCTCTAGACAACATAGCTTAGCTCATATTTTTCCTAGGTCTTTAACTTTTATTTTGTTACTATTAGGAGTTTTTTGGGGGGATTGTGGGGTAAGGTGGGCCACACCTGGTTTTGATCAGGGATTACTACTGGCACTGCACTCAGGGGCTCTGTGCTCAGGATCTTTCCTGGTGGTGCTCAGGGGATCATATGTGATGCCAAGGGTCGAGCAACCTGGGTCATCTTGTGTGCGAGCAAAGTGCCTTAACTCCTGTAACTTAACTCTCTCTAGTCCTCTAGCAATACATAATAAAACAACTAGCCATAATTATACGATACATATTACAAAGTCTAGCTGGTGAAAACATTGCTGGATCAATTTAAATTTTGAATCATAAGCTTCGTCTTCCAGCATAACTAGTATGTTATTAAACCAGGAGACATTTTTTTGTTTAAATTATTTCTGCAAACCCAAAAGGAAATCTTCTTACTTTTTTTATGGCATATAGTGTACACAATTAAATATATATATTTTTGGTTATATACATATAAATATATATAAATTTGGTTTTGGTGCCATACATGGCAGTACTCAAGTGTGACTCCTGGCTCTGCACTCACAAATTACTCCTGGCAGGCTTGGGGGACCATATGGAATGCCAGGGATAAAACCCAGTTCAACCATGTGCAAGGTAAATGCCATATCCGCTGTGCTATCACTCTGGTCTTGTCATTTAACATACTTTTAGCATTTATTCTGTTGTATATCAGTAGCTTAGAGGCAAAAAATATATATTTTACTTTTTTTGGGGGGATCACATCTGGCAGTGCTCAGGGGTTACTCCTGGCTCTGTGCTCAGAAATTGCTCCTGGCAGGTATGGGGACCATATGGAATGCTGGGGTTCGAACCACCATCCATCCTGGATCAGGTGTTTGCAAGGCAAATGACTACTGCTGTGCTATCTCTCCAGTGCTATATTTTACTTTTATTGATAATTTTTACAGAATCTAGAGGTTAACTTATTGATGGTATTTTATTAGAAACAAATACAATAATTCAGATTTTCATGAAAATGAAAAATTGTTTTGCAATTCAATTTTTCTTCCTTCCTGCACTCTCATTATTCTGAATCTAGAACATCACTCAAGTTATCTTCACTGTAGCCATTAAGTTATTTCCATTCTTGGGTCTCAAAATTTAGATAATGAAACATTTTTTCAAGTGAAGGCGATATTAAAATGAGGCAAGATTGAGAATTACATGCTAAAATAGAGTATTACTACATCTCACTTGAATCTCTTTTTTTCATATGTCATGATTGAACTCTAGTTTCTAATCCGGTAACAACATGTTAAATTTTGTTTTCATCATTGAAAGGAGAACAACTTGTAACACACTCAACTTTATTTCAATGTAAACATTGATATGGGAAGCAAAGTTAGAGTTATAAAAATGTTATAGTTGTCTAAATAAGGTTAGACAACTTCCATCACCTAGGGGCCTGAGAGATAGAACAGTGGGTAGAGCACTTGCCTGTAACCTGAGTTTAATTCCTGACACTGATTTCCAGGAATGATCCCTGAGCACAGAGCTAAGAGAGCAATCCCTGAGCACTGTTGAGTAACTCTTCCTCAGCCTCCATAAATGATATAATGTCTTTTCTTTTTTTTGGCATTTTTAAAATTTTTATTAATATATTTATTTAAGCACCATGGCTGCAAATATGTTTGTAATTAATTGGGTTTCAGTCAAAAAAGTACACCCCCGTTCACCAGTGCAATCTTCCCACCACCAATGCTTCCTATCTCCTTCCTCCACCACCCCTGCCTGTGTTCAAGACAAGCTTTCTATTTCACTCACTACCACTGTCAAAATAGTTGTTAGTGTAGTTATTTCTCTAACTGCACTCACTAATTTTTGTGGTAATAAAAAATTATTATCATGGGCTTCATATCATGGCCTCATCCTTTCAAACCTCATCTCGATTGTCTCTGGGTATTAATACCAGCTGTCTTTTATTTTTCTTAAATCCCACAGATGAGTGAAACTATTCTGTGTCTCTCTATCATCCTCTGACTCATTTCAGTCAGCATAATAGTTTCCATGTCCATTCATGTACATGAAGATTTCATGATTTCATTTTTCCTGACAGCTGCATTTTCAAGAGGAATCTTGCAGTAGCATGCAAAGTCAAAACAGAGGAAAATTGAAAAGCTCAGCTTTTGCAATAAGAGGGAAGCACAAACTTTTGGCCTTCGATTGCCAAACTGAGAAAACC